>NC_081430.1:51110360-51290100 GCF_949786415.1 Peromyscus eremicus | reverse complement strand
ATCGCAAGCAATTCAGATGGCCAGCAGTCTAGAGGGCAGCTGAGAAGTGACCTCCTCAGCTCTTCAGTGAACACAACACATCTCCCCTCACACCTAACCCCAGGTCCCTTGCCAGAGGGGCTGGGTGCCAGAGGATGGCTACCTTCTAGACATGCCCTGTTTCTTCATAGGACACCCAGGGCATGATCTCCTCCCACTGAGGCCCCCAACACCACACACAATCTCACACAGGAGGCTCAAGGGAAGCGGGAGAGAAGGCTCATCCTTCAGCGCTGTTTTAACCCTCATCACAGTCCACCTGGTATTCACACTTGGCCCAGTTCACAGATTGGAAACTGAGGCCCAGTTGGGAAAGCACTGTTACCTGCTAATTCAAGTCCTCCAAACAGCTACTCCCCACTACTTTATAGAGGCCACCTGGGAGGGGACCCACGGAATCAACATGTAGGGCAGGCACCTCAGAAGGCAGGAGGGGGCTCAAGGGAGGCCTAGCTTCCCTGGATCAAGCCTGCATGTGGGCTGACCAGCTCAGGACCACTGCTGCATGCCCCAGGCCTGGCCAGTAAGGGCTCATGGACCCACTCTCTTTGGGAAATGGCTGTTGCTATCCTAGGTGGCCTCCCAGCGGGTCTTGGTACTCTGGTCTTCCTCCAGGACTCAAGCCTGGGGCAGGAGATGGCCCACCAGATCAGAACCCATGTGTGGGCCACTGCTCTGATCATCAATTCTGGAATTTCATGAGGAGCATTTGGAGGATCAAGATTTCAGTCCTAGTTTCCCTGAGGCATACCCTTCTCCTAATCTGAACCTTAATTGCTTCTTTGGTGAAATGGGATGAAAGACACAGGGGTATCAAGCTCCATTTAATTATGTGTGTGTGTGCTTGCATGTGCTGGAGCTGGGACAGAGGGACCCCAGGCCTCTAGACAAGCAATCTACCTTACAGCCACTCACCTTGGAGTTCTGGAATGATCAGAAGGAGCAAGAAGTCAAGTCAGAAGTTTTGGAGATGGGAGGGCTACTGCAAGGCAATGCCTTGTGGACAGCATCCAGCCCAGGGCAGAGGCTCGGGAAAGGTTTGGGGGTCTATTAGTTGAGGGAATGGGAGACTAGGTGGCCAGCGAATGCTGCTCAGCCTGGAGAGGCACACTGTGGCCTGCTCTGTTAGGGTCTCCAATCAACTTCTGCGAAGTTCTCATTGACCATAGCCCATGACTCCTTTTGGAATCAGGATGGAGTTTGGAGGAAGGACACTTGCTGCAGAGCCTTAAATATTGTTGAGGAGTTCTGAGAGCAGGCAGGGGAGGCATGTCAGACACAACCCAGGAGAAGATGCTGGGGTAGGAGAGAGCCTTGTGGGTGTTGGAGAAGGTACCACCCAGGTGTCTGGGATGGAAGGTTAGGGTGTAGAGAGGAAAAGGGTGAAGGGATAAGAAGCAGATTTTGAAGGGCAGGAAGCTGGGACAAGAGCTTCCTTCACAGGCAGAGTGGGGGCTGGGGACAGTGAGCACAGGGTGTCACTTGGTGAGTGAGTGGGGAGGCCAGGCCAGGGCGACCAGCATGGAAATGACTTAAGAGGCCGGAGAGAGAGGCGCAAGGGAACGGCACCAGGAAGACCTCTGCATGGAAGAGAGTCGGTGTCCCCACTGTCCTAGCCATTTTTTTTTGTTTTTTTAAAAATTTTTATTTTGCAATACAATTCAGTTCTACATATCAGCCACAGATTCCCTTGTTCTCCCCCCTCCCGCCCCCCTCACCTTCCTCCCAACCCACCCCCCATTCCAATCTCCTCCAGGGCAAAGCCTTCCCCACAGACTGAGATCAACCTGGTGGACTCAGCCCAGGTAGGTCCAGTCCCCTCCTCCCAGGCCGAGCCAAGGGTCCCTGCATAGGCCCCAGGTTTCAATGTCCTAGCCATTTTTATGCTTTAAGTCTGAAGCCTCAACTGGCTGTGTTTGGGATAGCCCAGAATTGTTGGGTAAAGTCTCTTCTTTGCCGGGGATCCATAGAGCAAGTAGGGACTGCTACAGGGTTTAAACAGAGCTGCTTTGAAGGGCCTCATCATGTGAGTCCGTGCTAAGTGTGTGCGTGTGTGCATGCATGTGTCCCCCCGCCCCCCCCCCCCAAGTACTGGCCCATCCCCTGTCTGTGTTTTCTGGCCAGTGGCTCCTATCTGCCTGGGTTCATCTTCAAATACAATTGACAGGTGGGCACCTGGACTACACTCCCAGGACTCTGAGTGCAAGGGATTGATGTAGGGCCCTGGCATGGTACTTTCTGATTGGTATTTTCTGTATTTATTGAGTCGTTAGGTCACAGCACAATGTAGTATGTGCATGTAGAAATATGTGCACACAAGTCACATGTGAATGCTTCCAGGAACCCTCCCAGGGACTCATTGTGCCGTGAAAATACTCAGCAGTGGACACTCCAGGAACCTGCCTCCACTGTGGTCCCCACATGCTCCAGCAGACTACAGCTTCCCGAAGAGAACTCAGCCTCTGACGTCCATCCCTGTAGCCTGTTCTAGAATTTGATATAAGCATGATCATGTAGACACACGTGGCTTCCACACATGTGAACCATGTGTATAAGTTCTGATCCTGCTCATTTGGCTCAGTATTGTTTTGAGCCATCCTCATGCAAGGCCATGTGCTTTCATGGGTGCACACTCTCCGTGATGCCACCACCCTGTGTGAGCGTGTTTATTTTGGTGGGCATCGTGGATCTGCTTCAGTTGGGTTTAGATGAATGATGTTCCCTTGATTACTCTAGACCTCACTTATCTCTATACTACGTCCCCTAGTTCTTTGGAATGAAGCTGGAAGATTGCTAGGACGTTTGTACAGTCAGCCCTAGCAAACACCATTGGCTTTCCAAAGTGGTTTGTCATTTTCCACTTCTGATGCTGGGGAGGCAATGACCCTACACTATCCCTGGTGACCCCGTAGTCTCTGTGGTGACCCCCCACACTCCCTGGCATTTGCATTTTCCACCATTTTCATTTGAGCTGTGTGGGGCAGGGGAAGTTGTGTTGCTTTAGATTTGAGTCCGAACCCCTCAACCTTAAGTAAATGTGAAGTGAATGCCTCTTGGTGTTTTGGCTGTGGGCCATTTGGATGTCCTCTCTGAGAAGGGTTGGACCGGTCTCCTGGGTACCAGTTAGCTGGAGCCACAAGAATGCCACATAGCAAAGCAGTCCTTAGATGGAGCACTGGTACCCAAGGTCCATACCGGCAGGTGGGAAAGACTCTGAGCTGCAGGCTGGAGCTGGGGACTGAGACACGGAGGTCCCTACTCACTGGAGGATAGTGTGGCATAGGAGTGGTGTTGACCTCCCATGGGCTGGAGGGGGCTTTCATCAACTGGACAGCGACCCCTGCTGGGTGGAACATGCCTACCCTCAGGAGCCTGATGTGTTCTGGGACTCAGATTGCAAGGAGGCAGGTCTCGTGGGAAATTCCTCTTTCTACTGGGCACGACAGAAGAGATCTCTCATATGCCCAGTGTGTTGTGCCCACCAGCTTCCACTTGGCAGAGCAAGTCTCAAAGGCTTGGGCCCAATATCCAAGGGGAAGGAGAAGGACATCTGTCTCTGGGGGAGGGGGCGCATATATTTGCCAGAATAGAACATTGGCACTTGGTGGGGGGCATGTTTTTTTTTTTTTTTTTAAGACCTCATATGACTTGAATGCTCAGCCAGGGCTGAGAACCATTGACCTGTGGTCACGCTGCTGCAAGCCAGTAAGTATCACAGGTTGGGCTGATTTGATTTTATTGCTCAGCCTGCTCTGTTCTCTTTGAGGCATTTGTATCTTTTAGAAGAGAATCCCTGTAACGAGACTGTTGTGATGGCTGGTTTTAACTAGATCATGCTATCCCAAGCATGAGCCCATGTCTGACTCATCCACAGCATTCTCAGCCCTCCCACAGCGAAGAACAGTCTTGATGTGCCAGTGTGGGACACAGCTGTGACTGAATGGGAAGAATGCACGTGACACTGTGTGGGCTCACGAGGCAGGATTAAGGATGTTGAGATCTTTGTGTCCCCAGAAGGGTGCCTGACCCAGAGTAGTTGTACAAGAAATAATCTCTTAGTTAATGTATGCAGTCATACCTGTATAGGTAGGTTTCCCGGAATGGAAATGGTGAGTGGGTAGATATCTGCATAGATAGGTTTAAAAGGGAATGGATAGGAGGAGGGGAGAAATGTGGCTGAGGGAGTAAATAGATAGAAGGATGGATGATGGACAGGTGGATAGAAGGTTGGACAGATGGATAGATGGATAATTGGAAGGTCAGTTAGGCTGGCAAATAATTGTGGATGAGAGAACTGAGGGGGTAGTGGTTGGGTGCATGTGCTTATCAATGGATACAAAGATGGATGGATGGGTAGGTAGTTGGATTTTGGACATGTGGGCAGATAGGAGGATGAATGGGAGAATGGGTAGCTGTAGGTGAGTAGACAGATGCATGAGAGGATGGATAAATGGATGATGGTTTGAAGGCTAGGTGGATTGGTGAATAGATGAGTGAATAGGCTATGTAGATGAATTGATGTTTAGACAGATTCCATGACCAAATGAATTTTTTTTTAAAGTGTGGGCTGGAGAGATGTTTCAGTCATTAAGCACACTTGCTACTCATGCAGAGGATCCAGTTTGGTTCCTGACACCCATGTCAAGTGGTGCACAGCCACCTGAAACTCTAGCTGCAGGAGATCTGAGAGCTGCTTCTGGCCTCCATGAGCACCCGCACTTGGGTGTACATACTAGCATGCAGGCCCACACATACATGTTCAAAGACGTGCAATTGCACAGCCTTCCCTGTGGGTAAACACGGCTGTCTCGTGGAACACTCGGTGACTGGGGTGGTTTTGGTTTTCTCACAGGGATTTGTCCCCTGCTGTGTGCTTGCTGCTGCTGAGTCTCGGAGGAGAAGTAGCCAAGATGGCGACTGAGATCACCACTCGGGGCAGACAGCGTGCCATCGGGCATGAGGAATACAGCTTGTATAGCAGCCTGAGTGAGGAGGAGCTGGTCCAGATGGCCATCGAGCAGAGCCTGGCAGACAAGACTCGCGGTCCAACCCCTGCTGAGACTACTGTGTCCTCCCAGACCCACCACCAGCCAGGCCATTTCCACCCGTGGACCGGGTAAGTGAGGCAAGGCTGATGAAGGGAAAATGGACCTCTGGGCATTCCCCAAGCTTCAGATGCCCAAGGATGTTCATACTGAAACAAAATATCCTGATCTCTGACCCCTTAATGGACTGCATTTGTCATTTAAAGTCACTCTTTGGTGTCTCAGTGGGGTGGGATTCAGGATGCTCGTACCCCAAGTATCTCACATAAAATAATTGTATTTGCATATAACTCATGCATACCCCAACTGTATATTTTAAGTCATCATTAGATCACTTTTAATAACAAATATAAGTGCTATGTAACTAACTGTCACGTTATATCATCTGAGGAATAACGACAAGCAATCAGTCAGCACAGTTCAGAGCAGACAGGTTTTTCAAATATTTTTGATCTGAAGTTGACTGACTCCATGAGTGTGGAACTGATGCTTTCTTGGGGTTGATTCTATACACTTCCATTTTAAAAATCCTCTAAGGACTCTGTAAGTGGTCTCTATGTTGGGGAAACCGAAGCCTAAGGCTGACTAACTGGCCCAGGTCACAAGGCTAGGAACTTGGAATTAGCTAGCTCCAAAGCCCAGACCTGGCCTTGCCCTACTGATTTATGCCTGAATGCAGGGGACTGTTGTTCAGAGTGCGGCTGAGCTCCACCACAAGTGAAAATTTATAATACATAATTTTATAAAAATTTATTTTTGTGACACTGTCAAATTACATAAGCTCAAGCTGATCTGGAACTCACTTGTGTAGCCCAGGCTAGCCTCATACTCTCAGTCTACCTGCCTTGGTCTCCCCATTGCTGAGAATCCAGGCATTCACAACCATGATCTACAATTTATATATATTTTATTAATTAAATGTTTTCATTTATTTTATATACTGACCAGTTTTCCTTCCCTCCTCTCCTCCCATTCCCTCCTCCTCTCCCATCTACCTCCCCCCTCCACATCTACTTCTCTGTCTCCACTCAGAAAGGGGCAGGCCTCCCATGGGCTTGAACAAAACATGACATACCAAGTTGAGGCAAGACCAAGCTTCTCCCCTGCATCAAAGCTGGGCGAGGCAACCCAGCATGGGGAATAGGTTCCCAAAAGCAAGTTCAAACGCCAGGGACAGATCCTGATCCCACTGTGTATCATCATTTCTACTAGTCACCAATATAAAAATTATACATGAAGGGCTGGTGAGATGCCTCAGTGGGTGTAGGTGCTTGCTTCCAAGCCTGATGACCCAAGCTCGGTCCCCGGTACCTATGTGTGATGAAAGGAAAGAACCAAGAAGTTGTCCTCTGACCTCCACATGGGTACCTCGGCACACATGTGCCCACACATACACATGCATAAAATAAGTAATGCATAGTTGTCTCTTTTCAAGCTTTTAAAATCATATGTATTTCTCATTCACAGCCGTCATATTCCCAGTGTTCCTTAGCTATGTGTGGCCAGCGGCTACCAGACTGGCCAGTTACTGACCTAGGGGACACTTTCTTTGCAGGGGCAGCCAGAAAGGTACTGGGCATTTACTCCTCAAGTGCTTTTAGGAAAGAAATGTATAAATTGTGGACATGCTTTTGCTGCCCCACCAACCCCCAGCCAAAGTTGTGTGTGTTGGAGGTCGGGTGCACAGGGACAGTAATTCCTGTAGCAGATGGTGTCTGTGTGACTGAGAGCCATGGGTCTCACATCTCAGTGTCTCTAGCAATCAGTGACCCCTAGGAGACCTTGACCTTGGAAAAGTCCCCCAACTCCCTCAGAAGTTCTGCTTTAATGTACAGATCTTGCTAATGTGAGCCACAGCAGACATGACTCGTAGTGAAAGATGAGGCATGCCAGCCCTGTTCCAGGGTGAAAGCTATCTGTGTCACATTGCTCTTTGCTAATGTTAGTTCACCTGTATCTAACTGGCTGTGCCAAGGCCAGGGTACCCTGTTCTGAGGAGTCCCTTCCACAAGGATGTCAGGCAGGCTCCTTGGGCAGTAGCGAGAAAGACAAGACCTTCAGGCTCCTAAGCTGGCCCTGACCACATCCCACTGGGGCCTCAGAAACCCTGTGCAGGGACCTGGCTCATGCACTTCCTCTTTTGGCTGGTTGAGCTGAAGTCAAACACAGGTTCCTCTTTGTGTGTGTGTGTGTGTGTGTGTGTGTGTGTGTGTGTGTGTGTGTGTGTGTGTGTGTTTCGAGACAGGGTTTCTCTGTGTAGCTTTGCGTCTTTCCTGGAACTCACTTGGTAGCCCAGGCCGGCCTCGAACTCACAGAGATCCCTCTGGCTCTGCCTCCTGAGTGCTGGGATTAAAGGCGTGCGCCACCACCGCCCGGCTAGGTTCCTCTTTTTCAGGAGAGGACCAGATAGAGACAGAGGGGACTGCTACAGGAACCACACATCTCTGGGTGCCTGCAGTGTCCTCCCCAGCTCAGAAGCCCCTCCTGGTGTGTGTGTGTGTGTGTGGGGGGTCCTTAGAACTCAGGACCTTGAGCTCTAGAACTGTCCCCTTCTGTGAGATAAGGAGGGAGAAACACACTGGGACATTTACATCTGTCCAGCCTGGCGGGTCCCATCTGAAGTGAAACTGTTTGTCCGAGGTCAGGCAGTCTTCATCTGGATCTGTCCCATGATAGCACCTTGACCAGTCCCATGGGGCAGGCTCCTGCCAGCAACCCCCCCCCCCACACACCACACACACACACACACACACACACACACACACACACACACACACACACACACAGAGACAGAGAGAGACAGAGACAGAGAGAGAAACACACACTTAGAGCTGTGCTGTGTCTCTGTGCCCCTTTTAACAACTGACAGAACAGGTGCCCAGCAGGACCAGGCAGTCTGTAGGCTCTGCTGATTCTGCAAGTCAATGCTTCTTCTGCTCTCTTGCCCTCACACCCACAGAGGTCTAGGATCCCTGCAGACTCATGAACAGAATTAGAAGTTAGAGGGGGTACAGGACCTACAAGTCCTGCTCATCTCTCTCTGGGTATTACAATATCACCGAATAGACCTAGGGCATCACACAGGCTCATCTCTCTCTGGGTATTACAATATCACCGAATAGACCCAGGGCATCACACAGGCTCATCTCTCTCTGGGTATTACAATATCACCGAATAGACCCAGGGCATCACACAGGCTCATCTCTCTCTGGGTATTACAATATCATCGAATAGACCTAGGGCATCACACAGGCTCATCTCTCTCTGGGTATTACAATATTATCGAATAGACCTAGGGCATCACGCAGGCTCCAGGGACCCCTTTCATCCTTCGGGTCTTAGGTCAGCTCTTTCTTTCTCAGTGAGTCCTGCCCTAACCACTTCCAGGTCAAGCAGGCTGAATGTACTTTCTGTTCTGGTGGTTCCTGCGTGGATGGCCCTGGATTTTACCTGTGGAGGCCTCATTTGCCTGCTTCTGTCAGCAGCCTGTGAAATTCCAGGGGTTCTCAAATCCCTCATATGCTCTCTAAAGCCCTGGTCATGGCCGTATGCCAAACGGCCATTTATATACAAGGGAATGGGTGGACAGAAGAACAAAAGAGGCCATGGAAGAGGTTGGAGGTTCAAGTGTTTTCTGTGTCATTTACTGGATGTGCGACCACGTCAGATTGGATATCCCCATCTCATTGAGTCCTGCCCTGACCACTTGTTACTGTCCCTTCTCAAAACGGCAATAGTTAAAGCTTGCTCATCTTGCGGTACACGTTTTCTCATCTTTTTTTTTTTTCATCCTTCTGGTGTGGGGGATGGAACCCAGGCTCTTGCTAGGCAAGCACTGTACTGCACACTCCAGCCCAGCCTCCCCCCACCCCCAGTCTTCAAAAGACAAATACATGTAGCAGGCTAGGGCCATCCCCACACCCTGCAGCTTGCATGCACTTCCCCCTGTCCCCTAGGTGAGTCCCTGGGGCCCCAACCTTATGACTGCCTCAACTTCACAGACTAGCTTCCCTGTCGAGCTGGGAAAGTCTCTTGAGAGTGTTCCCAGCCATATGCTGACTTCTTGGGGACAAGGAGACACTGTTCACTTCTGTGTCTCAGTGCCTTTGTTACTGTAAGTATCTAATGAATAATTTTAGGCAAATAAACACTTCAAAGCCAAGAGCATGCTTTGGGAATGTGATTTGTCATTGACTTCAAAGTGGAGGATGGGGTCCTAGAAAAGATGACTATGGAGGATGCCAAATAAAACATAAGGTCTCTTTTTAGAACCACCTCCCCACAACCAGGTAAAGGGACAAAGTTGAACACTCATGAAGGTCATTTGCCAAGCCTGGCCCCCAAGAGCTCCCAAGAGGCATACCCAGCTCCCCATCCAATGGGGAAGTGGGGTCCATATATCCCTGAAGTAGAGAGCCTGAGCTTACTATGGATGGACCAGCAGTGTGCAACTAGAGCGGCTCTCCCAAGCCTTCAAATGCCTGCATTTTATTGAACGTTGCTCTTCTCAGAAGAGACCAAGGAGGGAAACACAAACCTGGACTTGCTTGAGATGAGGTACCTAGCCAGACTTGCTTGGGATGTGGGGCGGGCGGTGTACAGCTGCAGATGATTCCAATCAAGCTACCACACCTACTGTTCACAGCCTGTGATGGGTCCATCCTGGCACCTGGTCATGCCCTCCCTGAGCTTGCAGCCTGAAGAAGGCAAAGGCTGAAGGTGAATTGGAAGCCAGCAGGGCAGGCACAGTGGTGGTGCTTGCTGTGTTTCGATGGGGTGGGGGTGGGGGTTGCGGTGCAGATAGGCCCTACCTGGACCTCTTCTAGTTCATAACCTGTAGCCACATCCCACGGAAGCATGTTCCTCTCAACCCAGATGACTCAGCCCAGTGGCTGGCTCTACTGGGAATTCCCCTCACGCAGCCAGCAGAGGGGAAGTGGGCCTTTCTACTTTGCTTTGAAAGCACAAAGCAGCTTCCGTGTCAAGCTTGTTTCCCATCCACTCTGAGACTCAGAGCTTGGGTACTGTGAGCAGCCACACAGCTAACCCCCAGACCAAGGTCATGCACCCTAATTTCAGTGCTCCTAGAGCGACTTCTCCTGCCTTGCTCTCAACCCCTTCCTGCGGCTCTGTGGGTGTGTGGCCTTGTCACGCACATGTGGCCTCTGAGCATTTAAGGATCCATAATGATACATGACTTAGAGATACAAGCCCAGTCCCTGACACCGGGTTTGGGACAGAGCCAGGGCTGGCACATTGCGGAACCTGTCATGTCTGTTTCTTCACCTGACAGAAAGGGAATGGCACACCCTTGCTGCTGTGGGAGGTGGCAGGAGGGTGCTTGGAAGGGCTCTGTGAAATTTGTCCTGCATGGCGGAGACCTGAGACCCTGACCATGTTATTGCACTGAATCAGCCTTGGTTCCTCACCTTGGCTTTCCTTCTTGCTGTTATCACTTCACATTGACTGATCCTTATTTTAGGGGAATGTGGCAGTTTTTGCTAGTGTGCATCATCTTGCTAGAACATTTGGACATATCTAGGCACAAGAGGCCACGTGAACCAGGAATCCCAGTGTTTCACGGAGAGCTCAGACTTGCTGACTACAGAGATAGCCTGGCCAAAGCTGCCGTCCCAGGGCCAGGAAGAGAGAGGGGAACATGGGGCCTGTACAGACAGGCCAGGTGAGACATCCTCATCCGGGCTGGTGGCTCTTGGATCTGTGTCAATCTGAGCTGCTTCAACCACACAGCAATGATGAACCCCTAGTTTGGTCCCGGCCCCACTTCACAAGTAAAGAAACAGAGGCACAAAGTTCAGCAAAAGTCTGTACACATTCAAAGGCACAAAACCAGTGTGGAGGTCATGGAGCCGAAGGGAGGCTTAGGAGGCGAGGTGAAGCCAGGTTCTGCAGGATGGAAGGGGCTTAGGAGCAGTCCGACCCTTGGCTCTGCTCACCTGCTGTGTGGGACTCTGGGCCGTCCCCATCCTCAGCTTGCTCATCTGTAAAAGACAGCAATATCAATGCCCATCTAATAAGTACAGAATGGAAATTTCTAAATGAATGCAACGGGTGTCCTACACAGCTTGGAGATGTGTGGAGAAGGGAGTAATGAGTTGGGAATGGAGAAAGAGAGTGGAGACAAGAAAGACGAAGGCGGCCAGGCCTCTGGCCTGGTTTGATCCTGGCCTCCTCTTCACTTCTCTCTCCCGGCCCTCTCCTCTGCACCACAGCCTGGCTTTGCTGAGGGATCCACAGAGTCGGAGGCCCTGCCCTGCCCTGCCCTATATGGTCAGGATCCTTTCCAAGGTCTTCATTACAGTATCTGTGTCCCATGGGTACCAGCCACAGAATGATGTCCCAAATTCTGCAGACAGTCCCCTGCCTCGGTGTCCAGACAGCAAGTTGGGGGGTGCTTGATATCAAGGTTGACCCACTAGGAGATGAAAAGGGGCCAAGCCTGTTGTCCCTGCACCCCCAGACAAGACCAGAGCGAAGTCTGTTGTCCCTGCACCCCCAGACAAGACCAGAGCGGAGTGGCTCTCACACCTCCATCACCTCCCGGAAGGGCTGATGGAGAATGAAACACTGACCTGAGTCGAGTCCCCCCTGTGTCTGTGTTAGCTGACTGTCTTCTTCCCTAGGGACTAAAGCCTGAGAGAAATGCCTTAAAGGAGAAAGGTTGTATGCAGACTTTCAGAGGTGCAGTCGTGGCCAGCAGCCCACTGTTATAGGCCCAAGGTACAGCAGAGTATCATGGGAGTGGAAACATAAGGTTTAGGAGGCTGCTTGCCTCATAGTAGCCAGGAAGCAATGAAAGAGAGCAAAGGGCTGTACTGACTGGTTTTCTGTGTCAACTTGACGCAAGCTAGAGTCATCAGAGAGGACAGAGCCTCCGTTGAGGAAATGCCTCCATGAGATTCAGCTGTAAGGTATTTTTCTCAATTAGTGATCGATGGGGGAGGGCCCAGCCCATTGTGGATGGTGCCACCCCTGGGCTGGTGGTCATGGTTCTATAAGAAAGCAGGCTGAGCAAGCTATGAGGAACAAGCCAGTAAGCAGCTCTCCTCCATGGCCTCTGCGTCAACTCCTGCCTCCAGGTTCCTGCCCTGTTAAAGTTCCTGTCCTGACTTCCTCTAATGATGGACTATGATCTGGAAGTGTAAGCCAAATAAACCCTTCCCTCCCCAACTTGTTTTTCAGTCATGGTGTTTCCCCACAGCAATAACTAAAACAAGGGCCACGGACCATTCCTGTCAACTGGATCTCAGGTCCTATATTCCCACCACCTCCCTACGATGCCATCAGTCCTCATTTAGCTTCTGTTGCTATGGTAAAAATATTCTGACAAATCAGCTTAGGAGAAAAAGGGTTCACTCCAGCTTACAACCCCAGGTTCCAGTCCATCACTGTGGGAAAGTCAGAGCTGCAGGAGCCTGAGACATGTGGTCACATCACAGTCATGGTTAAGAGCAGGGAGAAACGAATGCCTATGTGTGCTTGCTTGTGCTCATCTTGATTTCACTACTCTTAGACAGTTCAGGAGCTCTTGCCTAGGTAATGGTGCCACCCACAATGGACTGGGTCTTCACATATCAACTTGACTTAATTAAGACAACACCCACAGACATGCCCAGAGGCCAACCCAATTTAGGCAGGCTCATTGAGATTCTCTTCCTGGGTGATTCCAGGCTGTGTCAAGTTGACAATTAAAGCTACCTGTCACACCATCCAATTTTGAATCAGTCAGTGGATCAAAATCTAAGGATGAGAACAGAGCCCTCTTAATCCTATCACTTCCCCAAGCCACAGCACTGAACACGACTGCATTGGGGACAAGCCTTTAACATGTGAGCCTTTGAGGGACCCTGTGCTCTAGAACGAAACAGCTAAGCATTTCACAGTGAGACAGAGACTGCTCTCGTCCCACTATACAGGTGGGAAAAGTGAATCAGAGAAAATGAGCCTGTCTCCAGGTCACACATGTGAGTTTGAATCCCTGTCTGACCTTCTGTACACACCCTTTTGTGTGCCTTCTAGACTGCTGGGTCCCCAGAGGACTATGGGGCACACAGCCCTCTTGTGGGAAGCCAGCAAGGTGAGGTGGAGGGCCCACATGCCTTGGCTTCTCAGACTGGCTCTCCTGCTCCCTTGCTTGCCCAGGAATCTTTTGTTGAGCCCCGCTGAGACCCCCATGGCCTTTCAGCCTGACTCCTGCCACCGACCACTTCTCACATCCTCCCCAGTAAAGAATGTCACCTTGCTTCATATCTGCGCCCTTGTGGTTGGCTGGGGATGGGGGGCGGTGGGGGCGGGGGTGAGGTTAACCTCATTGTTGTCTTATATGGTCATTTAAATCTCTAAGGGCTTCCTCCAAGGGCCAAAAATAATCCAGAGACACAGCAGCTGTGTCCAGCACACAGAGAGGACCTGGCCATCTGCTTTGGTTCAGAGCTCTGTCTCTCTGTCACTCAGACTCTCTCCCGGCTCACTCTCCATCCTCCTTCCTGCCTGCAGCATGACCCGCTTCTCCTATGCAGAGTACTTTTCTCTCTTTCACTCCAGCTCTGTCCCCTCCAGGTCCTCTTCGCCTCCTGAGAGCACACCGTCCCGCGCACCCCTGGGCCTGTTCCAAGGGGTCATGCAGAAGTACAGCAGCAGCCTGTTCAAGACCTCCCAGATGGCGTAAGTGATCCCCTCCTCCCCACCTGGCCCCATCAAGCTCACCCCTCCAATGGGGGCAGCAGGGAGAGGGACAGATCTGTAGCACTAGACCCCCTTCTCGCCATGCCCCTAGATTCCAGTGCTCCCACTGAGCTGGTCACAGGACTGATGCCTGCTAGGAGTGGCAGTCAGGCTATGCTCGGGACTGACTCGGGACTGACCCCTAAGATATCCCCAGAGGTTGTGACCTGCTGCTGGAGGAGCACCATGGGACTCTAAATATGGGGCCCTAGCATGCTCAAAGGACTGGGGGAAGGAGCTAGGGTTGGCTTCCACTTCTATTTACCCCTGTCTTCTGTCTCCCCATGCCACCTCCAGGGGTTCACCTGGGCACGTCTAAATCCCCACCCACAACACTTTATTTAAATGCCAGGTGCCAAAGCCCAGAACGAATCAGAGCCAAAGGAGAGGGTTCTGCCTGGGGCACTGAGCTAATGGGACACTTGGGAGATGGTACTTTACCCCTTGTGCTGAACTCCAGAGCAGCCCTAGAAGCAGCTAAAAGCAAAAAAGGTCCCCTTGCTGGCACTCCATTTCTGTGCAGCAGAGAGGAGGAGGCAGCTGGCCGGTTCTCATTCCTAGGCTCTCCAAACCCTGCAGGCACCGCATTATTATCCTTGGGGCTTTGGGATTGACACGAAAGGAAGTCCCGGTTCTAATCTCAGTACAACTGCCCACCCCTGCATGTCCGCCCAAGGAGGGCCTGCCCCTAGTCTCCCTTTTCTGCAAGACAGGGTTGGGGAGGACCAAGTGGCCTTCCAAGGCCCTGTCCAGCTTGCTACTAGTCCTTGGTGATTTAACATGCCTGGCAACCTCTCTCTCTTTCGGGTGGGGACTTTGGTCTGAGCTCATGGGGAAGCTGTGAGTGTATGACCCTGAGGGCCCCAGAGTCTGTGAACCCCAGCTGGAGAGACCCACTCTGGCTGGTGGGTCAGATAGCAAGCATTACCTGGTGGGAACCTCCCCTACCAAGGCCACAGGACCAGCCAGCCCACTCCCTTCCACTTCAGCAGTGGCCACATACCCCATGGGGCCCTCCCTGAGACTGATGGGGGTTGATCCGGTTGCTCCTGAGTAGAACTCAAGCAGGTGGCTGAGATGGTGTTGATGGACCGCCAGGATCGAGCTGGTCAGTCCCTTGTCCTTGAGTCTCTGGCTTCAACCGTATCTGCTATTAATAACCCAGTGGCTGAGTGACAGGAGGAAGTGTCGTATGCTGGAGGAAGCAGCGGGGTGGGTTTGGGTGCTGGTCCTAGAGACTCCCCCTGAATCCATCATTGCCCTGATCCCAGGATCCTAAATAGCCATGGCACCTACTGATTCAGTAAGGGAAGAGATTCCAGTGAATGGAGAATGAACACATTGCCTTCAATGAGCCAAAGATGCTCCTCACTCTAACCTTGAAAGCTTTTGACATTTAGAAGTTTTAAACTGTAAAGGCTTCTAGTTCATTAATCCTTCAAGTATTGTCATTTTGTAGCAGCTGGGAGTAGGGATAATGGATTCGATGGGGAGATGGGAAGGCTGGGTGATGGTGAAGGGAGGGGCCTTGGCAGGTCCATGCCTCTGGGAGCTCTTGCAATCATTCAGCCCTGTAGGTAGCTGTGCTTGGTACAAACCAGAGGGCCATCTTTGGGAAAGGTTCCTAGTGACGACAGATGCCTCCACAGTTATTAGCCATTGTTAGCACTCTGTGCCCGAGTCCCCTTGGTAGAAATAGTCTGGGTGTGACATTAGCTTCAGCCACAGAAAGCTGCAGGGCTGCAGAGGACCCACCCTAATTCTCTCCCATCCACTGAGCTGGAGGGGAGAAGCACAGGTCTCAGAACAAACTGAATACCCAAGGAGGAAGGACCCCAGAGCAGGCACTGGCTCCTGCCCTCCAGCAGGTCCTTTTGGCCCTCAGGACATAGGCTACCACTTGCTCCCACAGGGCTATGGATCCAGTGCTGAAGGCCATCAAGGAAGGGGATGCAGAAGCCTTGAAGGCCATGATCCAGGATGGGAAGAATCTCGCCGAGCCCAGCACGGAGGGCTGGCTGCCGCTACACGAGGCTGCCTACTATGGCCAGCTGGGCTGTCTGAAGGTCCTGCAGCAAGGTGAGTGGCCATCACTGAAGGACCAGCAGGGACAAGGGCTCTCCCTTGGTGGGGGCGGGCAGGCCATGTAATGGCCCCCCATACATAGTTTAAAATCACTGTGTTGGGAGAGGGTGGATCGGCCCCTGCGCCTGCCTCTGCCCCTGCTGCGGTCTCTCCATGACTTTCAGACAGGAAAACCTAATTCCTAGAAAAGGAAGAGGGAAAATCTGAGTTCTGAGACAGCCAGCTTGTTCCAGAATGTTCCAGGGGATGATTTGGTGTGAAAGGAACCACAACTGTGTCCGTGGACTGCCAAGGCTGTCCCCACCAACTGTGGGACCCTGGGCCAGTTTCACCTCATCTCCAAATCCCATCTTCCTGTTAGGACAGATTAGAATTAATAATACCAACAGGCAGGTATTGCCTTTGGTTGTTGAATGGTCCCAACTCCCACCAGACACACAAGGAGAAAGCTATATGAGACATGGATATCTAGCAGTGACTAAGAGGGCAAAGGAAAAACAGACACTTCAGAGTTAGGGGCTCAATCTCGGAAGGCTTCCCAGAGAAGGTGGCATCTGGTTGCATTTCTACAGCCAGGAACCCAAGCAGAGCCATGAGGGGCAAGATGAAGGCCATCTGGGCTTGATAGGTTTCAGAAGAAGCAGTTCCACACCCTTGCTCAGAACTGTGAGGAAGCCAGAATGTGTGTGGGTAGTGTGGCTACCTTCCTTCTTCACAGATTTCCTGCTCTTCCCCAGCCTACCCAGGGGCCATTGACCAGCGCACACTGCAGGAGGAGACAGCACTCTATCTGGCCACATGCAGGGAACACCTAGACTGCCTCCAGTCACTGCTCCAGGCAGGGGCAGAGCCTGACATCTCTAACAAATCCAGGGAGACTCCGCTTTACAAGGGTAAGTCTCTAGGCTAGGCTTCTCATGGACCAGGAAGCCCAGAAGTCAGGTGGGCAGTTTGCAGCCTGCTCCCAGGAATGCATGGTTCTGAGGGGTCCACTTTGCAGAGGGTGATACCCCTCCAAGATGCACGGGGCATGTTATTTGATCTTGCATTTACACATGGGATCACTTAACAGTTCCTGTGTGTCCTTCTCCAGGTCAGCATGCCGAGGGACACTCACAGCCTCAGAATGAAAAGATGGGATATATGTTTGTGGGCAACACCAAGCTTGAGCACATACTCAGACCACAAGCATGTAGAGCTTGGCAAGAGATGGGGTGGGAATTGTATGGAGAGGGTGCCTCTTGGAGGGATACCTGAGCTGAACCCCAACAGGAAGGGATTTACCAGCTGGCCAAGCTTCTGGAACAGCATGGGCAAAGGCCAAAAGGTTGGAGAGGGAGTGCACATCTCTGCTATATTTATGTAAGCAAAAAAGCCTCCTGACTGGATCAGGACTAGCTCAAAGGTATGCACCGGCTGCCCTAGCCAGGCCCAGTGTCAGTGGATAGATAATCCATCATAATAACTGGCACCTATTGAGTGCTTGTGTGCTGGGTGAGGCCCTTTCCTTAAGCCCTATATCCATCTCCACACCCAGTAAGTATTGGTAGTGCCTCCATTTTATACGTAAGGACCAAAGGCAGATAGATGTCCTATGGTTTGGCATTGAGCACACATAATATTCTGTAGGCAGTGAGGACCAGAGAGCAGGCACCTAACCAGACATGGAAGTGTCTTCTACGGGGCCCTTAGCTGTTACCTGGGACCTTAGCTGTCCTAAAGAGAGCTGTAGGAAGTATGTGAAGTACCAGCCAATAGCTTGGTCTTTAATCCTATCATGTACCAAAGCCTCAGGCTCCCATGTCCTGTGTGTGGCCTCCTGTGGTCCCTCCCCCGAGACTCCTCCAGGAAGGCTATGCTATGCGGTTTACAGAGAGAGCACCAGGGCTCATGAGGTGGAACACCATAGGCCGCTGCTCCCCCTGTGTGCTGCCCCCTCCTCAGGGAGGCTTCTAGAACTGTTAATTGGCTCATACATACATACGCCTTGGAGACTCCAGTGCCCTCTGTTGCTCCCAGGTGAGAACGATGGGCTGGAACCAAGGGCACATTCAGAGTCTTTTGACAAAGGAAGCTGAAGGAGAGGTTTGAGGAGGATGAGAAAGATGGGTTATACTCAGAAGATAAAGTTAACCTGAGTTAAATGAGGACTTGTATTGTCTAGATTCTTTCAGCCCTAGTGTCTGTCATAACATTGAAAAGGACAATTAATTATAGACACTCTAGAACACTCTAGGGGACAGAGTCTCCAGACATGACTCTCTGGATTTGAATCTCAGTTCTGACATTTACACTCTGTGGGACCCTGTGTAAGTCACATACCCTCTCTGTTTCACCCTCCTCATTTATGGAGGTAGGTATTGACATTGTATTCCTTAAGGGTAGCTGGGAGCATTAAACCAGTCACCTGCCAAATCTTTCAGGGCCCCACTGACTGTCTGTCTTCTGCCTGGTCCAGCCTGTGAACGCAAGAATGCAGAGGCGGTGAGGCTATTGGTACGCTACAACGCAGACACCAACCACCGCTGTAATCGGGGCTGGACCGCACTGCACGAGTCTGTCTCCCGCAATGACCTGGAGGTCATGGAGATCCTGGTGAGCGGCGGGGCCAAGGTGGAGGCCAAGAATGTCTACAGCATCACCCCCTTGTTCGTGGCTGCCCAGAGCGGGCAGCTGGAGGCCCTGAGGTTCCTGGCTAAGCACGGTGAGTGGTCACAGGGTACAGCTGGCAATGAGCTCAGAGGTCCGCTGGGAAGGAAAGCTGTGTTGGGATCATCTTGTGGGCATCCTCTGATCCAGGGCCTTGCAGGGCCGTGTGGAGGATTCTGAGGCTGTGTTCAGGTTCAGTAGAGTTGCTGTGAGCTGCTGCTGGTGTGCTTGCAGTCACACACAAGCCTCGTACCACCTCTGGTCCAGAACAACATCCTCCTTTCACAAAAGAGGAATCTGAAGCCTGGAAAGAGGAAGTGACTTATCTACAGAATTAGCTGTAGAACTATCTAGATTCTTGGACTCCTTGGTGGCCCAACCACTATTCTTTCTGCCACATCACATTGCTCAGCCAGAAGACCTCAGATGGAGATCACATCCTTGTTTTGCAGGTGATTAAAACCAAGGACCAGGGTGGGAAAGTGATTTGTCCAAGATCACACAGTAAGTTAGTGATAGATGTGGGATCTGAACCCAGGTCTCTGTCCTAATTTCCCATGAAAAATCTTACCTGGAAACAATGAGGCTTGTACCACGATGTTCCAGTAGCAAAGACTTCAAGACCGTGGCTGAAAAAGCTTCGTATTTTGACCACTCCCCCAAGCTCCCCTGTGATTTCTTTTCCCTCTCAATGGAAGGAAGGTCCCTTTTGAACACTGGAGAGCTTGAGGCTATGCAGACCTGGGAGCTGTGCTGCAAGAAACTGGTGAGGACCTACTGTGTGTCAGACCTCCTGCTAAGCATGGACCTACAAAGGATAGAGTGTGAGCATCGTCCTAGCTCCACTGTATACATGAGGAGGTTGAGGTTCAGAGAGGCTACGTGACTGCTCACTATGAGAGCTTGGATTCCACTTGAGTCTGCACACAGTCTGCACTGCACCACAGCGTCTCAGCCTAGAAGAACGACCCAGGGCCTTCGTTGAGACAAGAGGCCACATCCATAGTGTGTGTCAGGACGGGCTCTTAGCCAGGGATAAATCTGCAATGAGCACTCTGAGAACACAGAGGCCAAGGCGGAGTCCTGGAGCCCACGCCAGCGGGCCATGCTGAGGGCAAGTGCACAGGGGGTGAGGGGACTCCTCTCTCCAGGCAGCTGTCTTGTCCCCTGCCGACACTGAGGCAGGGAATGCTCCCTTCATGGGGTGCTAAAGCTGATTCCTACACAAATATTTTCCTGTTTGAGCAGGCTGCTTTGCCGGAAAGCCTAGGCCTGCTGGGGAGCCTGACCCCAAGGCCCAGAGGTTTGTTGAAGGTACCCTTGGACTCTCCCTCTGAGGGAAGGTCAGAGCCAGTCTCTGTCCTGTGCTCTGTCCAGACAGCTGGCATTGTCTGAGCAGCTTCTGAGCCTGGCACTGTGGCTGTAGTATCTTATTACATCTTGTAGTAAACATGAGAGGGTGGGACCATGATTCCTCGTCAACAAACTGGTAAACTGAGACATCTAAAAGCTACCTAAGGCCCCAGAACTTGGGAGTCATGAAATAAAACTTGAATGGTTCCAATGGGCCATCAAGGCTTGTGCCCTTCTCTCAAGGTCAGAATGAATCCCACTGCTGTTGATATGAAGTTATCAGAAAAGCTGAGGCAAGCAGATGGCTCCGTGAGAGGAACTGTGGTTGACACAAGCCTTTGATCTCAGCCTGCATGAACCACATCGGCTCATCTGCTTCTGCAACATGAAGCCTACTTCCCTTTGCAGAGAAATCCATGTGCACACTGGTTCTCTTGCTCACCCCATGAGACGCAGAAGATGTAGAAGACCGAGATGAAGGCGGACTGCCACCAGCCACCAGGCTTTAGTCCCCTTCCTACCAGCATGGCTCAGTGATTCCTTGCTTTTTAAACTTTATTTTTACTGTCTTTTAAAGTGTGTGTGTGCGTGTGCGTGCGTGTGCGTGTGTGTGTGCGTGTGTGTGTGTGTGTGTGTGTGATGTATATATGAGTGTAAGTACCTACAGAGACCAGAAGAGGGCACTGTTTCCACTAGAGCTGGAGTTACAGGTAGTTGTGGCTACTGTGTGGGTGCTAGGAACTGAACCCAGTGTCCCCTCTAAGAGCAGTACACTATCTTTACAACTGAGCCATCTCTCCAGTCAGTTCCTCAGTGATGCTTAAGAGGAGAAAGGAAGCCATTTTTCTCTTGTTTCTGATGGAGAACAAAACAAATCCAGGGCTGGGGATGGGGCTCCATTGGTAGAGTGCTTGCCTAGCATGCACAAAGCCCATGGTCAATCCCCAGCACTGCATATACTAGTGTGGAGGCACATGCCTGTAATCCCAGCCTTCTAGAGTTAGAGGCATCAAGAGTTCAAGATCACCCTAGTTCAAGATCATCCTTGGCTTCATGTGGAATTCAAGGCCAGCCTAGGCTACATGAGATGATGCCTCAGACCAATCAACTGGCCAACTATTCATCAACCCCAAATTCAGCTAACAAAGCCAGTAGAGTTTTCCTTTGGGAGCTTTGTGCTTAGCTGGAGCTGAGGCCGCTGTGAGGGCACAACCTGGGGCCCTACATAGTGAAGGCTGAAAGCCTGGTTTCCACCCTCTGACTATGGGGTTCAGATTTGTTTTCACATCTATGAATGGATTATCCTGGGTCTTCTCAGGTCCTGTGTCCTGGTCTGTGATGAAAAGCTTACCCTAAAGTAAGATGTGATCTCCCAGGGCTCCTAGTGGATTTAGAGAGTGTAGGCATGGCACAGCACATAGCGGTTAGCTCAGAGGTGATCACCACACAGTGACCCTGAATTATGGCAGCAACACTGGTCACAGCTCTGCTTCTCCCTCTCCAGGAGCAGACATCAACACACAGGCTAGTGACAGTGCATCAGCCCTTTATGAGGCCTGCAAGAATGAACATGAAGATGTGGTGGAGTTTCTTCTCTCACAGGGCGCTGATGCCAACAAAGCCAACAAGGATGGCCTGCTTCCACTGCATGTTGCCTCCAAGAAGGGCAACTACAGGTCAGTCTGGGCATGGGCATCACCATGCACAGCACAGCTCTCTAGGGATGCCCAGTGAAGGCATGGTGGGGCAGGGCACCAGCTTGAGTCTGTCCCCAAGGGCAGGAAGGTCAGAGGCTGTCAATGGAAGAATGCAATGACCACATATGATAACCACCATACTAACAAGAGCACACACTTGAGTGTGTGGTCCTACCACTGCTTAACATGGCCAACCCATTTAATGTTCTCAGGGCTTGCTGAGGTGGAGGTCATGATGACCTCTTTTTTTAGATGAGAAGGCTAAGATAAATAGAGGTTGAGTGACTAGTCGAAGGTCACGTAGCTTGTAGTTGGCAGGAATTCACCTGCTCCAAATGACCCAGCTAATCCTACTTAGGGAGCAGAGAGGAGTCTGAACTCATGACTGGTTTTTTTGTTGGGGTGGGAGGATGTAGAGATAACCTGTAGCACATCCTAGTAAGCAGCTGAGGATGCTTACAGCAATGTGGAGGGACTGGGCACTGGGCACTTCCCTACACTTCATGTTCAGGTGGGAGAAGCTCAACTTCTCTAGAAGCAGTCTGCATGAGGGAAAGTGTGCACACTCATTCTCTCTCTCTCTCTCTCTCTCTCTCTCTCTCTCTCTCTCTCTCTCTCTCTCACACACACACACACACACACACACACACAGAGACAGAGACAGAGACAGAGACAGAGACATACAGACAGATAGAGAGACAGGCATGATGAAAGGGCATCCAGACCTAAGCTCCATGGTGGCCCCAGTAGAAAGGCACTGTTAAGCACCAGAGCAGAATGCGCTAGAGCCAGCCTATGTCAGCCCATACAAACCCATTGCAGTATCATCCAGCAACATGTTCACTCCCCTCTTTGGTAGCATAAAATTGACCATGGTGAGAGTTTATACACCATAGAGTAAGCTTCTCTCTGGAACCTCCAACACCCGACTCATCTGAGAGATGATTGCTAAGAATTTCCCACCCATACATGGGTGGGAAAGGATGCTTAGCAGATGGGATGCTGGTTGTCCCTGAGGACAGACACTTTGGTCATTTCTAAAGTGTGGCCTCATTGCTGAGCTGTGGGATTCAAGTCTGCCATGATGGCTCCTTTAACAATACAAGAAACTAACACCCAGGTAGCTAAGAGCCTTGTGCCTCAGTGGGCCAGCCCCCCAGGCCTAGGACTTAACCCCAGGGGCCAGACCCTTTCTATTGGTTGGGTGGTTCTCAACTGTGGACCCTGGCAAGTTTCTTTTCATTTTAGATAATTTTCATTACTTTTTAAAGACAGTTTTTAAAATACATCTTTTTTCTTCAAATTGTTTTCAAAGGAAACATTCACCACAGTGGTATAGTGGGAAGATGATTTACAGTTAGAAAACCCATACCATGTGTCTGGGAGGCCAAACTGGGAAATGCTCTAACTTCTCAGGCTGGCAGAAGAAAGGGAATAGATTATTTGGCATTGTCAGTAAGGCAGGGGGTATGCAGGGGAAGAGGAACATCCACAGAAAAGGAAGTAAAAACCCCAGGAGCCTACACTGTCCCTCAGAGCCCCAGGCTTCCCTTAAGCCATCTGCATGCACAGTTTCCTGAGGTTTACTGCCCAGTGAAGGGTTAAGTTGGATTCCCAGCAGCCTCTGCCACCTGGCTGGGCCATGGCTCTTTGCTCACACCCTGGGCATGGGGCATTAGAGGCCCTCCCCATGCTGGCCTCCCACGGGCTGAGCAGGGATTTGATGTGACATTCCATAGGCATTCAGCCACCTGCCAAAACACTGCCTAACCAGGGCCTGGAGCGCAGCGCCTGGACCTGAGGCCATTTGCCAGATGCGCCTGTTCTTCAGCACATGGGGTGAGGGGTGCTGGGGCAGAGCTGAAAGAGGATCCTAGCATGCCCATCCTTTAGTCACTGAGGGGCACGTTTTCTGTCTTCCATTTCCAGTGGTACAGGGACCTTGTGAATGAAACGGGTACACTTCCAAAGACCTGGTGAACTGGACAAGAATGCAGTCAAGGGCCCCGAAAGCAGGGGTTCCCAACCTCGTTCTTGCAGCCCTGATCCAGGCCCCACCTTAGATCAGTTTATAGCACTGCACTGGCCTGGGGTGGGGTGCCAGGGTTTCTACATGGTGCCTGAGCGAGTTCCAGAAGCTTAGCACCTCTCTTGTGGCCAGTAGAAAACACAGGCTTGTACTTTGGAGTTCTTGTCTGACCCACCATTATAAAATAGTCTTCTCTTTACACGTGTGTGATATGTGATACACACGTGTCAGGCCTGATAGTGTGGTTCAGTGCGTTGGCAGCGGCGGTGGCTAGTTCGCATGTGACAGGGTAAATGCTGACAAGGGTCAGGCCACCATGACTTTCTGTCTAAGATCTCCTCTGGCTTGGTGCAGCAGGGCAGGGCTGCTGTCACTGTGCTCAGAACATTGGCTTGCACCTACTGTGTGCTGATCAGACTAAAGTGTGAGGTGTTGTCTTCGCCTACTGTGTGCTGATCAGACTAAGATGTGAGGTGTTATCTTAGCCTCCAAAGCAGGCTTGGTGAACAAGATGACGAGGTTGTGCTTTGCAACAAGGGTGCAAATCCCACCCTGCTGGGGTGTATGAAGAATAAATGAGACGAAAATGCTCAGCTTGTGGGGTCATTTTTGAGTTAAAGGAGTGACTGTGAAGAGCACTCTAAAGGAAGCCTAGCACACAGTGAGTGCTCGGTGGCGTGTTCATTGAGACTCTGAGGAGGCTGAAGTGTCCGGGGCCTCAGTGAAGGCTGGCTGTAGGTGTCATTGCTGTGATTGTAATTCAGCGTAATCTGAAGTAGGTGTGGTTCAGAGAGGTTAGTGGAATGCCTGAGATGGCCCAGCATGAAGCTGGCTGTCACCAGGTCCGGCTGCTTCTGAGCCTGGATGCTTCCTCAGTGCCTATGCTGTCCCCCAGCACCCCTCCCCCCAATGACAGCTAACTTGAATGCCTTCTCACTGCTCCTGGGCTGGATTAAGGCAAGATGTCAACACTCAGGTCAGCACTCATGGCGAGACTATCTATATCTACATCTACATCTACATCTATGCTTGAGTAGTTAGCATCCTCACTGGGACCCCAGCTCTAGGGCAAGGAGAGTGGGGTTTCAATACTGAGGGGGCCTGAACTGAGGTTCCAAGTCAGAGGCTGGCCTATGACGCCTTCCCAGATGCTGCCCGGGGGCCTCCCAGAAACAGCCCTGGGCT
The DNA here is from genome assembly GCF_949786415.1 of Peromyscus eremicus. Classification (NCBI taxonomy): domain Eukaryota; kingdom Metazoa; phylum Chordata; class Mammalia; order Rodentia; family Cricetidae; genus Peromyscus; species Peromyscus eremicus. The sequence continues at coordinate 51,265,273 of NC_081430.1, read as the reverse complement.
AGGTCTGTTTGGCTTTCTGGGAGAAGCCAGCGAGTCCAACCTCTTTCTTGGAGTCACCTGTTTACTTCCTTCCCTCTGTCCCTCAAAATGACCTGGTAGAAAAGAGTCGTCTACATAATGGTTGTCCACATGGGCACTCTCTATTGGTTAGAAGTGGGAGACCAAACCAGGCATGGTGGCATAATCTTGTCATGTCAGCACTTGGGAGGTAGAGGCAGGAGGATCAGAAGTGGAAGGTCATTCAAGGCTATTTGAGGCCAGCCTGGGCCACAAGAGAAAAAAATTAAAGAGAGGTGGGGCACCACAGAAAGTCCTGGCCCTGGGTATCCAGCGCCTCCACTCTGCCCTGACTTGCTGCCTGCCTCTATTCGGACCCACTTGCTTTCCCGCTCCAGTCCCGGGCCTCCGTTTCCACCCTCTATAAAATGGCAGCACTGTCTTTATCTCTTTCGGAGCTGGCCAGCCCAGCACCCCAACCCTGGATTCTTCAGTCCTAGAGAAGTAACTAGTGACCTGATGCCTCGCTGAGTTGCTGACTTGATGCTTCTGGGACTCGGGGCAGATATTGTCAAGTTCCCACATTTCTGACCCTTTTCCTGGCCTGGGCAGGGAATCATTGGAGACCAGCTGGGGCCTGCAGAGATCTCAGCCCATGGGCCAGCCGCCCAGCCCGCCCCGTCCCTGTTCTTTCCCGTGCTTGGGCGCGTCACGGCTGTTACCCTGCATTTGTTGGTCATGGCGGTGGTCCAGGGGCCCCAGCCCTGCCTTTGACCAGCACCTCTGAAGAGGAGGTCAAGCCCCCGGAGCCTGCACAAATAGAAATTAGGAGGCAATTAGCTCCCCTGAGTGTGTGAATTTCCTTTGAGGTTTCAGAGGCAGATCTTAGCCAAATTCAGCATCACTGATGATAATAATGCTGCCCTTGGAGAGCCCAGCAGGAGGTTGCTGGCATCCCAGTTCCAGGAAGCCAGAGGCAAGGACAGTGCCAGGAGGCAAGAGACATGGGAACTGGCCTGGTGGCACCTGCTTTGCCCTCCCCCTTCCCCAACGTGGCCACCTCCTTAGAGCCCCACAGGGAGGCTGTGAGGTCACCTGCCAGCAGGGCTTGGATGAATCAGGGATTGAAATCAACAGTGTGAGTGCTTGTTCTAGAAGGTGGCAGGGATCCAGGGGATGAGAGCCAAGATGAGGGGGTCCTGAGGTCAAGAGCTGAGATGAGGGGTCCTGGGGTCGAACCCTAGAGCTATTCTGTGACCTCCAGTTTGTCACTGGCTTTCTGGGCCATGTCATAAAAATATAGACACAGCTTGCTTTGGGTACCCCACAGGGCTTCAGCAAGGGTAAAATGGGCCAGGCAAGTTAACACACTGTGAAAATTACAAAACCCCATGACCTATCAGCTGTCACCCTGATTGCTACACCAGAAGTAGGAGAGTAGTTAAGAGTGTTGCCTAAAGGATCAGACAATCTGAATTCAAATCTTGGCGTTCTCACTTCCTAGCTGTGTGTTCTTGGGAATTCTGCACCTTCTCTGGGCTTCTTCCTTTGTAATTTGAAGACTCTTAGGGATACAATCTCAAAGGGCCCCTAGGAGAACTATGAAGATTAATAGGTGGAGTGTTGAGATCAGTGCCCAATCCAGCAGTCAGGAGCCAGGGCAGTGGGAGCTCCAGCCTTGGCAATGGCTGGCTGAGCTCTCCCTGTCAAAAGTGGGCAAAGGGGCTGAAGGAGCTGATGTTACACATTCAGGAGAAAAACTGCATCTTGTAGGAGAGGAGAGAATGAATCACATGGGCACAGTAGACCAATGGGTCTGGAGCAAGAGCAGTTGAGACATTTCTTCCTTTTCAGCCCCATGCCTCCCCTCAACCATGTCTAGAAGTTCCACCAGATGCTGGTGTAGCAACAGAGGGAGGAAAGACAATTCAGCCCCAGAGTGCCCCTCCCAGTAAATTCCTTAACCATTCGAAGCCTCGGTTGTTCTCATCTGCAGAATGGGGCCAACAAGACATGTTTTACAGGCTCTCATAATGGTGAAACCGGATTCTCAGGGGTTCCTTCCCGTACAGGGCAGGGTCTGGCACCAGATTTCAGCATCCAACTCTGTGTACTACTTCCTACAGAGTAGTGTGGGCTTTCAATGGGTGTGAGGGACTTCCTGCCACTTTCTCCAGATTACAGAGAGCCACCGTCTTTATTATTAGTGGATCAATGTTTTGTCTGCATGTATGTCCGTGTATGCCCGTGGTCACCAGAAGAGGGCTTCAAGTCCTCTAGGACTGGAGTTACAAACGGTTATGAGCGGTCTTGTGGGTGCTGGGAATCGAACGGGCCCTCTGGAAGATCATCCAGAGCTCTGAGCCATCATCTCTCCATCCACAAGCATCCTTTATTTAAGCTGGAGTGAGTCCACGTGAGATGCTTGAAACCACAACCTATCTGGCTGAGGTTTTTCCGGAACTCACCAGCCAGCTCCACCCTTTTCTGGCTATGTGACTAGGGGAAAGAGGCTGGCTGAGCATGGCTGGCCCCTCGGTGCCCTCTGCTGGCCGGGCCATGCACATGCGTGCGGTCTCCTGACCCATGCGTGCCTGGCCGCCCACAGGATTGTGCAGATGCTGCTGCCGGTGACCAGCCGCACGCGCGTGCGCCGCAGCGGCATCAGCCCGTTGCACCTGGCGGCCGAGCGCAACCACGACGCGGTGCTGGAGGCGCTGCTGGCCGCGCGCTTCGACGTGAACGCGCCTCTGGCACCCGAGCGCTCGCGCCTCTACGAGGACCGCCGGAGCTCTGCGCTCTACTTCGCGGTGGTCAACAACAACGTGTACGCCACCGAGCTGCTGCTGCTGGCGGGCGCCGACCCCAACCGCGACGTCATCAGCCCCCTGCTCGTGGCTATCCGCCACGGCTGCCTGCGCACCATGCAGCTGCTGTTGGACCACGGCGCCAACATCGACGCCTACATCGCCACGCACCCCACCGCCTTCCCCGCCACCATCATGTTTGCCATGAAGTGCCTGTCGTTGCTCAAGTTCCTCATGGACCTCGGCTGTGATGGCGAGCCCTGCTTCTCCTGCCTGTACGGCAACGGGCCGCACCCGCCTGCCCAGCGACTCGGCCGCTTCCACGACGCGCCTGTGGACGACAAGGCACCCAGCGTGGTGCAGGTGCATGGAGGGAGGGGGCAGGCGGGTGTCAGAGAAGGCAGGGCAGGGTGATAACCGTACTTCGGAAGCAGGCTGGGCAGTGGTTATGGCAGGTGGAGAATGAACCCGTGGCTAGCACCTTCATCAGCAACTCCATGGCTCACACCGATGATGCCGAGCAGGCTGGTTTAAAAATCGGAGAGGCTCTAAGGTTCAGAACAATCAGGCAGGTGACATAGGCCTATCTGTAACTCTGAGGCAAGAGTAATGCCAGTTTGAGGCTAGCCTCATCTACACAGTAACTTACACGTCATCTTTAGCCGCTTAGTGAGAGCCTATCTCAAAATAAAAAAGCAAGAGGGCCCAGAGAGATGGCTCAGCAGTTAAGAGCATGCAATGCTCTTGCAGAGAACTGGATTTGGGTTCTCAGCACCCACCATTGGTGGCTCACAACCACCTGTAACTCCAGCTCCAAGGGAATCCCCTGCCCCAGCCTGTGGGGGCACCCATGCTCCCATGCATATATTCACACATATGTTTACAGATACTTAAAAATAAAATAACTGTTAAAAAGTAAAATAAAGTATAAGAGAGGTCCAGGGATTTGATCTGTCACAGAGCACTGAATGATGCAGTAGTTTGTCCTCAGTCCAAACAAAACAAAGCGTTTAAAATACACAAAGTAGTTTATGTTCTTTAAAAAGAAAGCCTCCTTGGAGTGGGTGTCATATGCCCAATTTATAGGCAAGGAGTTTGAAGCTCAGAGAAGTGAGGGGACCAGCCCAACTCATGCATTTTGCGTGTCAGATGACTGATGCCAGTGCTCAGAGGGGCCATGCTGACAGGAGGGGTTAGTAGAAGGAACCTGGCCAGGTCTTAGACACCTGCTCTGTCCTCTCTGACATCACCTAAGAGAGTGGTGTGCTCCTTTTTCAGTTCTGTGAGTTCCTGTCGGCCCCGGAAGTGAGCCGCTGGGCGGGACCCATCATTGACGTCCTCCTGGACTACGTGGGCAATGTGCAGCTGTGCTCCCGGCTAAAGGAACACATTGACAGCTTTGAGGACTGGGCTGTCATCAAGGAGAAGGCAGGTAGGGCTGTGGCTGCTGGTACCAGCATATCCTCCGTCCCAGAGACTCAGACATCAGACGATGTGACCCATGCCAGCACAGGCTGTGTCCGACCTGCTCTGCAGTGTCCACCCAATGTGTTGGTAGCTCCTGGGATGATAGATAGTCATCCAGCCTCAGACAGATCATGTACCTGGACCAAAGTCACATAGCTAGGTAGTGGCAGCCTAGGTGCCAGCCCAGGCCTGACAACATGTTAGTCCATACTTCAATCTGTTTGAAATAATTCTGGTACCCCAAGGAAGCAGTGGATCTACTGCCCAGAACCCAGGTCTCATCCAAAGGGCAGCTCCTGACCCCACAGTTTTGTGCAGATCTGGAGCTTGCATTCCCACGAGATTTTGGCCACACAGAGCCAATGCTCTGCAGGTCACCTGGAGCAGCCTAAGCCCTGAGCCTTTGTAGGGACACAGAGTGACTGTGAGGATGGCCTCTCACGCCTGAACAGAGAAAGAAGGCAGCCTCATGGCCCTAACCCTTCCAGCACTCAGATGGTGAAGCCTGGCTAGCTTTCACCTAGGAAACTAGACCCTTGTCACTTGTCTGTCAGGCAGGTAACACAGAGACTGGCCTGCAGAAAATTATCACCATCCACCAAGGCTGCCCCCCCACCCTTGTCCCCCAGAGGACCCCAGCTCTGATGTACCCAATTCTTCCTTCATCCTACCCACTCTTGGAACCCTAACTGCTATAGGATCTTCCCTGGGCACAGATCTGGGTGAACAACTCTCAGTTGATGCCTTTGACAAGTTAGTGGGCAGCAGCAGCAGCAGCAGCTGCCGGGGACAGGTGCCATCTACCCACCACCCACTCGGCCACTGCTCTGAGTCCTTGACTGCTGCCATCATGATCCCTGGCCACTAGAGGGTGGAGCGGTCCACACCCAGATGTAGGCCCTATCAGTTCTGTCCTTTCCCTAGAAGGGGGCCATCTCTCACAACTAGACTCCACCCCAGGGGCAGGGAGCTGTAGTAAGCATGTGTGAACAGATGACACACAGTTCTGAGGCCGCCTTGGTGACTTTAAAGCCACCTCTCTCCAGCTAGCTCTCCACCCACTTCTGCATAAGGTGCTCTGAGGTGGAGAAAGCCGGCCAGCTTGGTCCCCAGGCTCTCTATGACTTGGGCTACCAACTTCCCTCCCCACAGAAAAGGCCCTACCTTCCTAGAGGGAAGCTGAGGCGCTGACATTAGAAGTGGCGGAAACACCGGGTGTTTGTCAGATACCCAGGGTGGCTTGTGGGCATGCGATTGGGGGTGCCACTGTCTTTCCCTCTCCTTCTCACCATCTTCCTTACCACGGCCTCTAAGGCTAGGCAGGCACTTGCCACCTTCCCTACTGGGAATGCCTCGGGCTCCGTGCCTCACCAAGAACCCCTCTCAGATGGTATGGAACCTTCCCACATCCTCCGGAAGGCACCGCTGCATCTCTGGCCCAGCTTGTTGGATGGATGGATGGATGGATGGATGGATGGATGGATGGATGGATGGATGGATGGATGGATGGAAGGAAGGAAGGGTGGATGGATGGATGGATGGATGAATAGCATGTTTTAGTTTGACCAACTACTTCCCTGTACCCAAATAAATTACCCAGTTACCAGATGCACCCTTCTGCCTCTCTTTATCCCCCACCTCCCAACTGAGCAAACACCAGAGCATAAGGTGCCCAGGAGCAGCCAAGTAGGAGTCTACAGCGTGCAGGGAGTTCCCTAGTCCTGCTACCACTCTCTGCCCACGTTATCTGGCTTCTCAGTGACAGCAGAGCCCCAAATAAGTCCTATGCATGGGAATGCCTAAGAGGTCAAATTCTGACCAATTTGTTTGGGGGTCCAGGCTGTGTGTGAAGAGAAGAATCAAAAGACAGAGGTGTGTAAGCATGAGTCCCAGGAACATCCTGGGCAAAGTAGGCAGTCTTACCTGGGAAGTGAGTGTGGCATTTATCCAGACCACCTTGGACTGTGCAGATTAATGCAGGTTGAAGGTATAAAGGCACTTTGCTAGTCCCAACTTTGGGGACTGAGGTTCCCCGCAGCAAGCAGCCACCCCTCTTGGACTCAGCCTCATCATTGACTGAGCTCACAGGCTACATCCCTTGCTCAGTGCAAATGACAAGTGGGCATCTCCCATTTTCTCCTCTTTCTAGAACCTCCGAGACCTCTGGCTCACCTCTGCCGGCTGCGGGTTCGGAAGGCCATAGGAAAATACCGGATAAAACTGCTAGACACACTGCCACTCCCAGGCAGGCTAATCAGATACCTGAAATACGAGAACACACAGTAACCAGCCTGGGAGGAGATGTGGTCTTCAGACTGTTTCCATGACACCTCAGGTGGCCTGCATCCAGGAGCGCCTGGGGTCAGAACGAAGCTGCAGAGTGCGATCTTGGGTCTCTGCACTAGAGCTTCGTCCAAAGTGAGAGCCCGGTGTGTGGAGTAGGCAAGACACCTCCTGTTTCAAACTGTTGACTGGATCACAGACCTGGCTGCTCTGCCATTGGGCATTGCCAGAGAACTTCAACCTGGGGCCAGGGCAGAGCTGGTCTGGGAAAGGCGGCCCAGATAGGAATCCTGGCCTTCGGCTGGAGAACTTCTAGGAATGAGTTCCCTTGCCTGGAATTATTTTGTCCAGCTGTGAATCCATCACTGAACTCTGAGCTTTCTGGCTGACTGGGGGAACCCTCAGTCCGAGTACTTCATTGAGTACAATAAATGTCGCATACTAATTTTCTGCCTTGTAACATCCCTCTCTTCAGACTCTCCAAGCCTGATGTTCTCAGCCTTGCCCCTGGCAGTAGTGGAGACTGAGCAGGGGGTAGGTACAGGGTATGCAGACCCCTGAATGTGTCGCCTTTGTTGGGCTTTGAAAGGCCCAACATGGACTCTCCTTCATGGACCAGGAGAGACCCAGTTGGTTTCTTCTGGTTCAATCACCATGGAAACCAGAGCTCCATCACTAGCAGTGGGCCCACGCCCACAAATCCTCTTGATACCCAGGGTTGTCTTGCACATTTCCTGCCCCCACTTTCCCACCCCTCGTTTACTACAGAAGTTGAAATAGTAAGGAAAGCAATCCAGAGCCAGAGAGATGGCAGGAAGAGTACAGAACCCCTGACCGCCATGTTCCTGGGAGAGAAGGTGGGAGCAGGAATCCTGTTTAGAGGTGAGTGCTGAGGCTCAGCGCTGACATCACCCTTATTCAAAGGTCTATGGGTCCCAGAAGCCGAGCCCCAGCACATGCTGTTTTCATGGGAGTTGCACCCATGTTTTTCCACGTTCTCTCTGCATGGCAGTGAAACTGCCTCCCAGGCCAGGTCAATCTTCAGCACCAGCAGAGCAGGTCCCCTTGCTGAAAGCCTACACCTAGCCTAGCCTCTGTCTCTGAGGTTCTTCTGCAAGGTCAAGGGTGGTTTCTGACCTTTCAGAGAGTAAGCAGCTGGACCAGTAGAGAAGCGATGACTCAGGCTGCCTCTGGCTCTCTCTCCTGGGCCTTGGTTTCTTTGTACGGTGGGCTGGGTGGCTCCTGATGGCCTTGCTGCCCTCTGACATCCCTGGTTCTCATGAGTAGATCCCAGTGTCTGCAAGAAGAGGAAAAGCCTTCTAGGCTCTGAGGGGATTAAGCAGCATCTTGTCCACACCCTCAAGGTCATGACAAGGTAGAGACTGAGGAGGAAAGGCACTCACCTGAGCATCCGTGAGGAACCCCTGTGGGGTTGGCTTCAGCTTTGTGCTTGGCTGCATCCCTTGATGTTTTGTTGCAAGTCCAGAGGGAAGCTTGCATCCTCTCTCCCGGGGATGCTTAGCCTCAAAGGTACAGGGGAAGCTGCTAAGTGTGGTTCAGCTCAAGGTTCCCTGATGACATTTAACCAGTAAGTAAAGCAATCAAGGGGGGGGGGGCTGAGCTTTTTGCGATGCAGACAGACATGTGGCTGTGACCCTGCAAGGCCCCCATGCAATCTAGAGTCCTACCAGACAGCAGCTACACATCCTCCCACCTGAGAAACACAGGCGTTGGGCCGAGTGGGTGCCCCTGGAGTAGAGGAGGCAGAAGCATGGGAGTGGAACCCCACGGTAACTCAGCTACCACATATGGCAGTTACTATCTATCTGGTGTCAGGCACCCTGGTGTGGACAGCACCAATACCACCTTGAGCTTTTACAGATCCCACTGTCTTAGGGTTTCAAGACACCATGACCATGGCAACTCTTATAAAGGAAAAACATTTAATTGGGGGGCTTACAGTTCAGAGATTCAGTCCATTATCATCATGGTGGGACATGGCGGTGTGCAGGCAGACATGGTGCTGGAGAAAGAGCTGAGATTTCTATATCTTTGATCCACAGGCACAGAAAGTGAATTGAGACACTGGGTGTGGCTTGAGCATATATGAGACTTCAAAGCCCACCTTCACAGTGACATGCTTCCTCTAACAAGGCAATACTTACTCCAACAAAGCCACAAAGCCACACCTCCTGATAGTGCCACTCCCTTTGGGGGCCATTTTCTTTCAAACCACCACATCTGCTTCTGTCTCCTCACAGCCCAGATGCTAAGTTTGGCCTGAGGCCTGGCCTAGTGGTCCAGTGATGATCGGTCAGTGTGTGGGGGTCACTCTGGACTCCATTGTGCCACCAAGATCAGCAAGGATGCCTGCCTTAGAGATGTTACACAGTATTGCAAAGAGCTTTTTGGGAGTCTGGCCACAATGCTCACCATGGTGATAGGAGCAAGAGGCAGAGCAAACGGGAGTCCCTGTACTGGCTTTGGGTTTCACTTGGAGCCACACCAACATGACTTGAAATTCTTCTTCCTTTGTCCCTCCCCCTCCCTGGTATGTATTTATTTTGCAATGTGGGAAACTGAGCCCAGGGCTTTGTGCATGGTCACCAAGTGCCCTATCTACCCCTGAGCTACATTTTTCAGCTCCCACCTTTCTCTTTGGTTGGGGATGTATCTGCTGCTGCAGCTAAGGCTGGTTTTCCTCTCCAGTTCCAAGTCTCCAAGATGTGCAATGTGCTCCCCGCAGCTGCTTCCCATATGAAGGAGACGGGTGCCCTGGGTTCTTGTTGGGTCATGTCTCATTAAAGGTTTCTGCTTTTATTTTATAAAAGTTTATTATATTTATTTATATGTCTACATAAAGCTATATGAGTTTATGTACACCGTGTGTGTGTGTGTGTGTGTGTGTGTGTGTGTGTGTGTGTGTGTGTGTTGTTTCCCACAGAGCCCAAGGGTGTCAGATGCCCTGGTGTCAGATTATAGACAGCTCTAAGAATTTTAATGTGGATGCTGGAAATCAAACCTGGGATTTCTGCAAGAGTGGTACGTGCTCTTAATTACTGAGCCATCTTTCCAGTCCCAGTTTTTGCTTTTAAATGAAGCCTTCTGGCTTGTGAAGAAATGGATCTGAAAGTACCCCTGGGGAAGTTGAGCCCCAACAGGAAAAGGCTGGTATAGGACTGGGACTCAGGCAGGGTGGGGTTCAGCAGCACCCGAGAATATGTGACTCGAGGGTCACTCCTGCTCTAGGAATGGGATGGTGTGATGGTAGGATGTCTAAGGCACTCACTGCGGTAGGCAGCATGATCTGTGATATTTCTAATCTGCCAGCCTGGAAGGACCTCCAGGTGCCTAAGTGTAGGAGACAACTTCTTATGCTAACAGAAATCAGACTTTCACGTATACAACCGCCCATGTAGCAGGCCTGTGTCCAGTCTCACTTTTTGAGTGAGGACTTTCAGTGGAGACAAGTAACTTTATCCATAGATGACAGGATTGGAGCTTTGAACCCTCTGCTGCACAGTCTGGAGGAGGCTAAGAACCATTGCATGGCTTCAGAGGGTCTTGGTGATGATGCACGTACCACTTGTAGACCACTTGTAGGGACCTACCCCCCGCCCACACACACACACACGTGCCAGAACATGACTCAGAACAACTCTGTGTCATGTCAGAATCTGTGACTGAAATCTTCTGGTGCCTTTGGACAGAAACTGGAATACTCCCCACATTTCCCTGGCCAACTGCATTTCTGATGGACTCCCTAGTGGGACTTGGGGGGAAAGTAGGCTAGGACCACAGGGGCATGTGCAGCCTCTAGTCCTGGATGTAGAGTTAGCTGAAGGCCAACTCAGAGGCAGGCCATGAAGGAGATGGTGCAGAAAGGGTCAGTGCACCTATTGGAATCTCCTATGTGGGGAGCAGAGGCTTGCCCAGCACCAGACTTGGTTGTGAAGACTGTGGTCTGATGAACTGTGTAGCCCAGCCATACTAGAGCGTGCCTGGGCCCATGCTACTCAGGAAGGCATCTAGCCCAGCAACTTGCTGTCTGGGAACTGTCAGGAGAAGCTCCCCACTCTTTGCCCCCAACACACACTTCTGTCTAGCACAGACAGAGCTCTCCACATCTCATTGACATGTGACTGAGAGCAATCAGAAAACTGGGGATGTGAGTTAGTTAAAGGCTGCAGCTTCAGGGCTTGGGGTTTGGGTTTTGTTTTGTTTTGGTTCACCGTGGGCATATAACTATGCTCATGCTTAAAGGAGACAGTTTAGTCAAACTGCCTGCTTTGGTGACAAGAAACTGAAATCGATTTGTCCTGGTTTTATCTCTGACCAGTGCATGGCCACTCTGGCACAGCCTAAGCTGTCTCACAAGCACATCAAAATTATAGCTCTACCTCTCTGGGCCAGAGCATCATGAGCCATGAGGATCCAGACTTTGCCCACCTCTTTCTTCAGATGTCTGGACCAAGCATCCTTCCCCAAGGTCTTTCCCCATCCCTTCCCACCTGTTTCCTGTGAATTGAGCCATGGCCCCCAGCACCCATCTCCAGGTATCTCAGAGACTTCAGACCACTCTTCCCTGCAGCCATCCTCTATATCAGCCCTGCATCTGGGAACTATTCCACTTCATGACACCCAAGAGGTGGAAACTGCAAAAGAAATCTTTATTTTTTTTTTTTAACTTTCTCAATATTTACAAAGAACAAAAAGAACAAGTGAAATGCCCCTCCCATCCCCAGCAGATGGCAGCTGAACAGATGTGTAATGGGTGGCTGTCAGACCAGGGTCCCACTGCCTATGGTCTCCACAGGGACAGGGAGAGGAGTCCCCTGGGGAAGGGCTCCCGTGCCTGGCCCCATAGGCTGCAAGAGTCAAATAGATGCCTGCCTGAGGAGCCCCCTCCCTGAGGCAGCCTGGCTAGATCCCTGCCCAGCTCCCTTCTCACATGGAGAGCTTATCAGAGACCCCATCCTGCAGGCCAAAAGGGGGGGCTGAGGCTGTCCAGCTAGAGGTAGCCGAAGACATTGAAGATGGGTGGCGGCATGGCTGGCTTAGTGGGAATAGGCTTCAGAACCACAGGTCTGTACACTTTGGGCCCTGGACTGTCCACATCCTTGCAGAAGTGGGCCAGCTCCACAGGTGAGGCTGGACTTTTCCTCCATAAGCCCAGACTGGGTACTGGGCCCTGAGGCAGGACCCCTGGAAGGCTGGGGAAGATGGGCTGTCCATGGTACTGGAATGGGCAGTAGCTCCAGGCATCAAGGCTGCCCACCAAGGATACCCCAGACATCTTGAGCGGCTCCATGTCAGCTAGCACCCTTGGAGACATGGGCAGTGGAGCAGTCTCAGGCCCCAGGGACTCCAGACCCTTGCAATTTTTCTTATTCTCATACAGAGATGTCTCCCTGGGGGCTAGGCCCACCTCCAGCCCCATTGGGTAGCTGAGGGTGGGCCTTGGTTCCTCCCAAAATGAAGCAGGCAGCTGTCTCTTCCTCATGGGCAGCTGGCCAGGTCTAGCAGCCTCTGGATTCAGCCCCCCGAAGCTCTGCTCCTTAGAAAGGCACTCCTCCCTGAAGGGGGTCCCCAGGACCTTTTCCTTGCAGCCCCCACCCCCGCCAGGGCTGGATTCGGGACAGGGATGGAGAGGCAGCTGCCCAGGCCTCTCCTCAGGACCCCTTTGCAGGTGAGACTCTGTCACCCTGCCAGGCAGGCCTCTAGGGAGCCTCGAATACTTCTGAGAGAAGCGCTTGAGTTGCTTCTGCAGGTACTTGCGATGGTCCACAGAGCGGCGGCAGGGCGCAGACTTGTCCAGGGCCGCCTTGATGTCACTGGACGCCAGGTTCACAAAATTCAGCAGCATCTTCACATCGCTGTCAGCTGCCATCACCACGGGAACTGTGCGGGGCTTTCCATGAAGGGTGTGGGCTCTGCTGGGGGCTGGTAGCTCCGAGAAGAGCACAGGGCAGACCTGGGAACGAAAAAGGCAGCTGGAGTCTCACCTTCTTCCCCAGGGCCACCAGGACTGAGTGCAATAAGCTCCCCAGCCAGGCACCCTTCTGTCCCAAACAGAATCCCCAGTGGGACACCTGGAAAGTCGGTCAGTATTTCCTGACTGACAGGCGTCAGCTATTTCGTTTTGTCTTTCAGGATCAGTTGCCCTCTCCTGGAAACTGAGGCTCAGAAAAAGTAAGCACCTTGCTCAAAGCCATCCAGCTACAAGTGGCATGCACGGCTGGGGCTACATCCCCAGCTGGTCGCATCTCCCACATACTGTGAGGCCAGCATGCACTACTCACCATTCAAGTTTTTATTTTCAAAGCTAAAGAAATGCTCTACAGAAGGCCAAGCCCCCTTCCCCCTCCTTGGTGGTGGCCTCCCCCTCCCACCACCCCGCCCCCTCTGCAGTCCCCTCGCTCCACCCCCAACTCTCACACAGGGCCGGGCAGGATCCCTGTCTAGCACTTAATCTAGACCTGCCTTCCAGGCTCATCTGGGGCTGCCTGCAGCAGGAACTCCCCTGTAGAACCATCTGCAGCAATTTCATGCCTCCTCGGCCGCCACCCACAGCACTGTGCCCCTCCCCCAAGGCCCTAGCCCGCTCACACCCTCCACCCAGCCTGGCCACACCACTTGGGACTCCACACTGACCGAAGGTGCAGGCTGGGACCCCCGCCAACGTGGCCGGCAGGTTCCCCACCGTAGACCCAGGCAAGCCCGGCGAGCTGGCGTGCAGCGAGCTCCGTGCAGGGTGAGAAGCAGTTGTGCAGCCCTTGAGTGGGCTGAATGGAGGACAAGTCCGGAGCTGGGGGGCCCTCAGGCCAATCAGGAGCGCCTCTCCAGATACAAAGCATCCCAATCAGGCGGCGGAGCCCCGGTCCCACATTCTTTGCCGTCACAAATTGTCACCATGGGGACCATCACAAAAAAAGACAGCTCCCAAATGCAATCATTTCCCGGTAAATTTCTACCCTTCAGCCCCACTTTCCCCGGCCTCCACACACACACCCCTCCCCTTGACCTCGGTACCCTGGTTTCTTGAGGGAGTAGGTAGGGTGTGTGTGTGTGTGTGTGTGTGTGTGTGTGTGTGTGTGTGTGTGTGTGTGTGTGCAAAATGTCCAGGATCAAGGAGGGCTGGATGCAGTGGAGACAGGCACCCAACCTTCCTAGATACTCCAGGCCTCCAGCTGCCATGCTCCAGTGCAGACAGACAATCGGATGGGGTAAGCTGGGGTGGGCTGCTTTCCCTCTGCCCTTGAGTGTTGAGCGTGTGCTCTCTGACTCTGTCTGTCCTCACATCTCTCGCCTCTTTCCCCACCCTTTCTAAAGGGTCCCCTTCAATGGGTCGAGAGGTGCACTGATGTGGGGAAAGGTAGCTCGGACCGGCTAGCTGAGGGGTGCTGGGATATCCATGGGAAGGGAGCCGGGGCTCTCAGGAATCTTGTCTTTATGTCTGCTTCCTCAATTGAGCTGCACAAAGCCTGAATTGCCCATTCAGTGCGGCTGGACAAAAGGGTGGCGTTGCACGGTCCCCTTGCATTTGTACTCAAACAGTTAGGGACTTAAATCGAGTCGTCATGATGGAGAAAGAGGTGGACAAAGCCCATAGAATTGCCATCAGCAAACATTTTCCTGTGTCATATTAGCTAGTCTCCATGGCTCCCCCTGGCCCTGGGACAATGGCACAAGTTTGCACACTTGGCTACTGTCACCGTGCCAACGCCGGCAGGGCTGCAAGCAGGGCCGCTCAGTCGGAGCAAGGAAGGGAGTCCGGGCTGCCTTGGCCCTGCCCACCAACTGCCCAGAGAGAAGGTGAGGCAGATAGCCACATGGTGAATGAGGCTGCCTGGGAAGTGCTCATGGGCAGGGTCTCCATGCCAGCCAGTTCAGTGTACCCCACACACAGTTCCTCTCTCCTCCCTCCTCCCTGTTCCCTGTCTTCCTGCCACCTTCTCCTCCTGTCCCCCTGTCCGCATACAGGCCCACACCTTCATACCACAGCCTAAATTATGGCAGACAGAAATGGCTGCATGCCCTCAGTCAGGAGTGGTGCCAAGAGACTTCTGCTGTGGGGATGGGGCACCTGTCTACAGTAGCCTGAGGATCCCACCTCTGGAGATGGCCCAGGGCTGATGAACTGCAATTCTGACACCCAGAGCTAGCACATGTCCTCTGAGCAGAGGCGGGGCACAACAGACAGGGGGTATGTGGGCTATGATTATCCCCGTAACAGCAGCCATCACATGCTCTGTTTCCTCCGCAGTCGCCTCTGCATGACTGAGGACTGTGCCATTGCTATTGGAATCCCCAGGGCTTGGAAGGGCGAAATTCTGCGTCAGTGTCCCAGCCTGCCCTGACAGTGGGCACCATGCTTTCTACTCCAAACTCTTGGTACGCTCTGCTGGAGATACACTCTGAGGTTCTGTGGCCACCAGGTTAGACTCCTGCCACCTCCCCTCAGACCCCATGTGTCTGGGACGACCCCTTCAGCTCCCACCTTGCTGGGGCATTGCCTCGCATATCCAGCCCTTTTCTGCCTGCCAGTCAGCACCCGGCCTGTGACCTGTGGGCCCTATTCCCTGGAACAAGGCTGCTCCTGAGAATGTTGCCATCAGTGGGTCGGCTTCTCGTAAGGTGGCAAGACGGCAGCATGCCTGTGCCCTTTAGACACCTCCTTGTAGTGTTCTCTCCATGCTTCTCAGGTGAGTGGGTTCTGTGGGAATCCACTCTTAAAAAACCTTTCTAGTCTTGAGGTAGCGGGGGATATCT
Source organism: Peromyscus eremicus (assembly GCF_949786415.1). Classification (NCBI taxonomy): domain Eukaryota; kingdom Metazoa; phylum Chordata; class Mammalia; order Rodentia; family Cricetidae; genus Peromyscus; species Peromyscus eremicus. The sequence continues at coordinate 51,249,947 of NC_081430.1, read as the reverse complement.
CAGTGGTGAAACCCCAGTATGGCCCAAACCAGACTCTCCTGAGCTCTGAAGGTGTGCTATCCTACCAAGGCTTGGCACAGGGCTCCTTCTTGTTTCCGGAAGTAACTACACAGTCACCGAATAGCTTGCGTCCTGTTAACTGGCAACGACTTCTTGTTTCCTTTGTTTGCTGCCCAGCTGGAGCCAGGTAAGGGCAGTGAGGGGTTGGCTGCAGGTTCATTCTAGAATTGTGGAAGCAGAGGTGTCCTTGGCAAAAGACACAGCTGCTGTGACTGGACCGTGATGATGGTCTCGTTTCACCAGCGCTGTGGCACTTACGGAAGGAGGCAGAGACTCCCGATTGCACCCAGGCAGGAGTCTCTGCCAAGCTCTGCCAAGGGCAAGTGAGCTGAGCTGAGGGACTAAGCCAACCAGAGAGCAGGGCCCCCACCTTCCACTCCTCAGCCCTGTGAGCTGGGGAGCCCCCACCGCCAATACTGCCACCCCGTAACCCCTGATCTCAGCAATGCAAAAAATCCTACTTGACCTAAGAGTGGAAGGGAATGGATGTTAAATGTTGTCTCCCAGATGCCAGAATTACTGCCCGACAAAGAGCCACTGTCCATGGGCTGGGAATGACAGATCCCTGCTGGCAGCGCATCCCAGTCTTTGGTTGTGACATCCCAATATGCTGTGGCCTGACAGCTGTCAACCGGGGCCAGACCTAATTTCCTCCACCGGGCTGGCTCACTGTGGCCACCCCGGCTCTGGGGAGGAGTACAGCCAGCCACTCTGACCTGAAGAACATGTGAAGGCCACTTGGGGTACAGCAGCTCGCTAGAATACGGGGCATGCATCACGTGGTGACTTATGTAACCCCTTACGTAACAGCAGCCTTTCTGTCAAAGTCCTGCCTGCAGCAAGTGTCAACCACAATCAGGCCTGACTAGGGGTGGGAGGCGTCGGGTGGAAGTAAGCTCTTTGGGCGGCTGGGATGAGCGCTTCCTGCCCTGGCTGCCCAGCTTCATGGTTGATGACGACCCCCAGTATGACAATACCCACAGAACGGCTGGGACCTCAGGTGATCATGGGTAGTTGCGGCCTTGTGGTCAGCTCCAGCAGCCACAGAGGCAGGGTGGTGTAACTCAGGAGCCCCAACCTTGGTAAATGCTTTGATTTCAGCCGATACAAACCAGGGCAGATTTAACCTCACTTACTAGCCTGGGATTTAACCACCTCACTTGCTATACCCTTGGTATAGCAAGGGGTCAGAGACGGAGTTTAAGGACAGGAGCCTCCAGGGAGAGATGGCACAGCCATTCTTTCTCCATTACTCATGGGCTCAGGAGAGCAGACTTCAGGAAGGAATTTGACGGGAGAGACTGTACACAGCAGGCCTTGTCTGCTTTCTGATGTTGGGGAACGTAGTTGAGTTTTCATAAGTATGGCATACGGGGTGGGCATGGCTGCTACCCCTGCTCTACAGAGGGCACTGAGGCATGAATGATGAGACTTGCCAAGGAGTGGCCGTGATGCGTTATAAATCCTCATGGCAATGAACCGTGTCTCAAATTCCTTGCCCTTAAGGTGGAGGAATTGCAGCCCCTGGCAAACTTGATACTGTGATTAAAACTCCTCAAAAAATAAAGAAGAGGCTACCTGGCAGGCAGCCAACACCTTTCCCTCCTCCTCAGTTCTCCACAGAGCTGGATCCAGCTTTCCCTGCGAAGTGAAGCTGGTGTGGTACAAACAGTGTGACAGTTGGGAATTTGTGCCCCAGTGTTCTGTCCCCACTTGATCCTGGCCCCACATTCCTGACACTGCCTTGTACTCTCACCCTCAAACCCATCACAGACAGACACTTCACCTTGACCGTGTCCTCTCCTGCCCTTCGTACGCTGTGCCCTGTCTGGTCAGGCCACTGGTCAGGAATGAAAAGTCAGTTTAATCTCAACTGTCAATTCGGATTTGATTGGTGATGCCTCCAAGGAGCCTTGAGGGATGATTCCAAGGCCAGCATGGAATTTAGAATGCTCTGATCAGCTAGTGATGTCTGCTTTGAGGGTGGATAGAGATGGTCTCTGGGTGCCAGGTCCCTGATTCCAGGTGAAGCTGACAGGGCACAAAGCTTGGCATTATAGTAATCCAACCACTGCAATTTTAGTCAAGCAAACAAAACACCGGAGAAGGGCAGTGACTTACCCACACACACCTCCCTTTAACCAGAACCCCGATCTCTTGCTTCCCAGGGCAGAGTGCCTCAGTTCAACTTGACAGGTTTTTGTTTTCCTTGAGATAAGGTTTTACTTTATAGCCCAGGCTGGCCTGGAACATGTGACCCTCTTGCCCCTATAGGCTCAGGGACCATGCCAGGCTACACATTTACTAACATGCTTCAATACCCAGCTGGGTATTAGCCATAGTAAACATCTTACATATCTAATGGTATTAAAAATTGTTTTGGAGATTTTATTTATTGTTTATGTATATGAGTATTTTGCCTGCATATGTCTGTGCACTACATGTGTGCAGTATCATGGAAGCCAGAAGGCGGCATTGGATCCTCTGGAACTGGAGTGATAGATGATTGTGAGCTGCCACATAGGTGCTAAGAATCAAAATGTGGGTCCTCTGGAAAAGCATCCAGTGCTCTTAACCGCTGAGCCATTTCTCCAGCCCCACACGTCTAATGGTGTTTTATTCTCACAACCACCCTATGGGATGGTTCCCAGTGTTTTCCCACACTTGGCAGATGAGACTATGGCTCGTGGAGGTTAAGTGACTTAACAGCAGCAAAGAGGATGAACCAGGGAGGGTTCAAACCCTGCCTCCCTGACTCGAGACCCTGGGATCTTTCTAATAGCTTGTGAGTGTGATGTGTGACAGCTGCCCCAACCTGGGAGAAGACCCTGAGACAGAGTGTGGGCACTCTGGGGTGCTGAGACAGTGAGAAGTTTGGTGTCGTGCAGAGGGGAGGAGGTCAATGCAGGAGTGGGGTGATATGAGGTGCGAAAGAAATGTTAGATTCTTCTTCCATTTTTGCTTCATGAGGCACACCATAAATGCTTGATGCCTGAGTGGATGACTGCAGAAGCAAAATGGAACATGAAGTAACATGGCTGGCTGACTCTTGAGTGTACCTCCGGTGCCTGACTCGAGCCCTGAGCACACCTTCCCTCTCAGCTGCATGTCACAAACACATGCCACCATCACCATAGGAACCCTTGCCTCCAGGCAGCAGGATTTCAAAAGGAACGGTAGTGGAAATGGCCCCATACCTGCCTCCAAGGTGGTGATCTTATTATCTCCAGAGGCAAATAAGTAGTGACTGGATTGCCACCTGGCAGGGAGATGGCAACCTGCAACCAGTCACCAAAACATACTGGAGAAATCGGCTGAGGACCATTAACCTTAAAGGGTCAAAGATCCAGGGATGCTGAGGGTCACCTGGAACTAGTGACCCCTGCATGTGTCCCCAAGGAAGAGACTCCTTTTTATGCGGGCACCTCCTTCCTCCCTTCTTCCTTCACACTTCCATCGCAGCCCCTTTCACACGCGTGCTAGTTGTAAAGTAGATCCAAAGACCTCTCCGTGCTCCTTATTGTGGGAAGTGGAAACTAAGACCTTTCCCTTGGCATGGGTTTAGTGATTCCCTTCTAATGAATGTCTGTTCATTAGGAGGAAAAGTGACTGCAAGTTCTAGGCCGTGTTGGACACAGGGGTATGAGGGTGAGTGTGTAGGCAGCTGAATGGACATGTAGGTGTGGAGATGGACAGATGGTCAGATAGGTGGATGGATAAATCTATGTATATATGTATGTATGTATGTATGTATGTATGTATGTATGTATGTGTATGTATGTATGTATGTATGTGTGTGTATGTATGTATGTGTAAGTGGATCAATGAATGGATAGACAGACAGATGGATGGATGGATATGTAAGTGGAAGGATGAAGTGGGGTGTGTGAATGGATGAGTGAGCAGTTGGAAAGATGGGTGGACTGTCATTTAAAAACTTCTGGGTTCCTCAGAAGCAGAGTTTGGTATGACTAATTGAGTGGTGGCCATAATTTCTTCCCGTGCTTCAAGGATTTCTGTCTGTGAGGCTGCCCCACATAGGAATGCCCTTTTAACCACCCTTTAGTTCCCATCTTGTCTGTTTTTCTGGTCCCTACTGTCTACTGCAACCTTTTCAACAGATGCTGTGTGCCCCAGCTGGAAGGGACCTGAGGGACCAGGAGAAGCACCACAGGCTGGGGGTAAGGGGCCTCTGGAGTCACACACCTGGCTTTGGGTCTTAGCCCTGCCCCTCACCAGCTGGGCAGCTCCTCTGTCAGGCTGTGGCCCCCTGCCCTGTCCTTGGAGGACACTAAGGAAAGGCCCACAGCGTGCTTGTCTCGGGGCTGGATTGGCTCTGCTGCCCATCAGCACCATTCACCTCATCCCACCATTGATTTGACGAGGAAACAGGCCAAGAGGTAGTGATTAGCTCTAAGAAACTTGGGCAACTGATAGCTGGAATCTTAATTCTGAGATCCACTTCTGCCTTCCCCCTATTTCCCCCCCCCCAATTGAAAATAGATCTTTTTTCATACAATATATTGTAGTTACAGTTTCCTGTCCCCCAAATCCTCCCAGATCCTCTCTACTTCTCTTCCCATATCCACATCCCATCTCCCCTTAGAAAACAAACAGGCATTGAGATAATAAAAAAATGTAATAACTCTCTTCTGAACCCACCTTCAGGATTCTCTTCTGTGTGCTCAGCCTTCGCTAGCCACGAGGGGGCGCCTGTGGAACCACTCAGGTTTTCTATGCACTTGTAAACTCAGGACTTGCCAGGCAAGCAACCACTCAGGCCCTTCTCAGAATCATGACAAGAGTCCCCTCCACCTCGGTGCTTTCATGATACCTAAAGCCCCCCTCATTCTCCTCCTTACCTCAACCCTTGTTCCTGTAACTCCCATATTCTTGTTTTCCTGAGCAGAGTTGGGATCATTGAAAAGCCTTCGTTGTTTTGGCCACATGTGGCTCACATTTGCAAGCATGGCTCTTTACTTCAGCGTTACAGAATGTTCCTGAACATCTGTTTTTATTCCATCCATCTATTCTGAAAACATCGGCTCCACATCTGGAGAGATGGAGGAGCGGGGAAGGGGATTAAGGACACATCAGACAATCTTGCTTTCAGAGGAAAGCACGGTGTGGCAGAAGATGACATGGCTATGACCACCTGGCCCTGGCATTGCAGGCTGGCCATCCCAGCTACTTGGAAGGCTGAGACAGGAGGATTGAAGATTCCAGGCCTGCCTGTCCCAGAATTAAAAGTAAGAAGCAGGCTATAATTCAGTGGGAGAGTTCCTGCCTAGCATGTGTGAAGCCCTAGGTTAGATCCCCAGCAAATAGGACAAAATAACACAACACAACAACCAATGAATGACTCCTTTTTATGTGTTGCTTGGAAAAAGGAAGAAAGCCTGAGGGTGGAAGGCTCAAGGCTGTTCTGGAAGCTGTAGATCCTAAGTTGAGCCCTAAAGGATGCCAAGTGGTTGATCAGGCAGGTAGGACCTGAGGTTTCTGAGCAGCCACAGGAGAGAGACCTTTGCCTACATACAGGTCCTCACCTCTAAGCTCAACTCCTCACGGCAGCTCTGAGGTGAACAGACCTAGCCAGCAGCCAGTAGAGGGCACTGTGACCTTTCTAAGCATAGCCTGGAGGCTGCAGACTATGGAGTTGGTCAAAGTCATTCTGGGCTCCTCTGGGTAGGGGAGCTCCATTCTCCTGATCCCAAGCTGGAAAGCTGGAAATTGAAGGTAGGGGAAGGACACAGCTCTTGGGTGAATGAGACCCAGGTGCAGTATTAGGGGGCTAGTACAGCAGAGGATGAGTGTCAAAGAAGATGTCCAAGGATGGATTAGCATCAACTATGAAGACAAGACAGAGCATGGTCACCCTCTTCCCCCAGAAGCCCTAAACAGCCCTACAGTATTGTTTTTGTGACATCTCCACCCCATTCCCTGGAGAAAGGAGTTACACAGGGAACATATTAAGCCCCTAGGCCACCTTGGGACTGTAATACATCTCCAGCATTTCAGCAGCTGGAGAGGACCTTGACAATCAGAAGCTTGGCAGCACCCAGATTTTCAAGGCTGGGGGGGGGACAGAAAAATGCTCTGGTGCAACCAGGTTTTTCAGATGCCACAATGACCACAGAATGCTTGTCATGGCTATAAGCAACTTAGGGTCATTCTTCCTGTCTCCCTTCATTCACAGATGGGAGACTATGATGAGGAGATGGGGTCCTGGCCTTGTCACCCAGCTGGATGGGGTGGTATCTTCCTCTTGAGGATAGGCAAGGTCTGCATTTGGCTCAGAGCTCAGAACTCAGCTGATCATGGCCACAGCCACAAGAAGGCTAGAAAGGTGCCTGGTTCTAGGTAGGCACTCAATGGCTTCTTGGTCACTGTTTTCATGCTGTGAAGAGACACCATGACCAAGATAACTCATATTAGAAAGTATTTAATTGGGGGTCAGCTTACAGTTACAGAGATTTAATCCATTGTCGTCATGGCAGGAACATGGTAGCAGGCAGATATGGTGCTGGAGAAGTAGCTGAGAGCTACATTCTGATAAGCAAGCAGAGAGTGAGAACTAGGCCAGGCATGGGCTTTTGAAGTCTCAAAGCCCACCCCCAGTCATGCATTTCCTCCAACAAGGCCATACTTCCTAATCTTTCTAGTATTTCTAAATAGTGCCGCTCCCTGGTGACTAAGCATTCAAATATATAAGCCTACAAGGGCCATTCTTATTCAAACCAGCATAATGGCTCTTGGCTAGATTAACAAATAACTCAAACTCACTGGGCGCATACTGTATGCCTCAGACTCAATAGGCAGGGTGCCAAAGGTGGGCAACTTGGGTGCCAGCTAGTTGCTCCTGGTGTCAGATGAGTCCACCAGCTGGGATAGCCTTTGGGAGGGTGTTGATTCTCCCAGGGTGGCCCCTGTTGAGGAAGCAGGGGTAGGTTGATTTGTTTCAACTGACCTTAATCCAAGACTAGCCTGGGTAGAATTCTGTGTTCAAAGGCAGATAAAGGGCCACAGTCACACATCAAGTCTGGGCACCCTGGAGAGAGAATTAAAGGTGGGCCAGTGAGGGGGTTGGAAGGTGGGCTCTGAGGAACAGGGCTGAGCACAGGTTTGGGTGAGATAGGACCCATTAGAGCACGGAGGAGCCTCCTGAGTGACACAGGCACTAACCATGGGGAGGAGCCTGAAGTTGGCGGAGGGGCTGAGTCCCGCCTTCCTTCTTGCAAGCCCTGATGCTTGTGAGCTGCCTGGCCTGACCACTGGGCCTTTTTCCTGTAGCCTCAATATAATATGCAGAAGTTTCCTGCCTGTCTGGAGAGACAGGCCTCAAGCTTGCAGCCTCTCTGTGGACTGCAAAGGACACACAGTGGCTCAGGGACTGTCCTCAGAAGATGCAAGGGGCAGAGACCTCTTGGGTACCCGCCTCCCCCATCAGACTCACAGACATCTCCTTACCACAACCTCCAAAGAAGATGTGTGTTCAGGGCCCGGGAGTGCTGTGGAGGCCCAAGACAGCAGTCTGCTTCCACCCCAGGGCTGCTCAGACTCCCAAGCAGAGGTCACAGGTGAGCTGGAGGCACACTGGGCTGCAGGGCATGTCTATCATGTGTTGTGGGTCACATGGGCCATTTGTATCTGCTTTATCAAGGACATTTTGGTCTTTCTGGTTGGCTTGGATTTGGTCTCTGAATCCAGCAGGAATGACCTGGGGGTTGGCAAAGACACATGGAAGCCAGTGGTCAGAGTCACTTCTGGGCTGGTCATTTAGGGCACACCTGGCCTAAAGAATGAGCCCCAAGTAGAACTTGAACTCTGGACCTCCAGTAGTCTCCCTGGCCATGAGTTTCTCTCTGTCTCTCTATCTCTCTATCTCTCTCTGTCTCTGTCTCTCTGTCTCTCTCTGTCTCTGTCTCTCTGTCTCTCTTTATCTCTGTCTCTGTCTCTGTCTCTCTCTGTCTCTCTCTGTCTCTCTCTCTCTCACACACACACACACACACCACACAGAGTTATTTTCTCTAGGTCCACCCCATTACCATAGATGCTCAACAGGTTAAGATAAGGATGCCCCTCCCACTTCTGTTCCTTCCTCCTGGATCTTCCCTGCCAGCAGTCCCTGATGCCAGCTCTGAAGGCTCCTTCTAGGAAAACTGGGAAAGGCTCTGAAGGGTGGGATGCAGCACGAATCTTAGAAGGTCTTATTAATGAAAACAAACCCGAGACCAGTTATAGGGGTGAACGCTGGAAGATCAGAGAACCAGAACAAGCCACAGCTTCCTCACCTCGCCAGTTCCTCAGCTGATCCTGTTTCCTCAGACTGGAAGTCTCTGAGTCCTCATTCAGAATGAATCTTAGCTGAACAAAAGCCTAAAAGCTTAACCAGCTCTAGTTCCTTGTCCTCACACCTTAAATACCTTTCTGCTTTCTGTCATCACTTCCTGGGATTAAAGGCTATTGTTACCACACCTGGCTGTTTCCAGTGTGGCCTTGAACTCACAGAGATCCGCCTGGAATGCTAGGATTAAAGGCGTGTGTGCCACCATTTTCTGGCCTATCTAGTGGCTGTTCTGTTCTCTGACCCCAGATAAGTTTATTAGGGTGCACAATATTTTGGGGAACACAATACCACCACAGTGGGACATCTCTGACCCCTTCCAGGTGGCATTTGTTTGCATACACGTGGGATACATACTTCTGAGCACAGCTCTGTGCCGGCTTTTCCTGGGTTTATTCCCCCAACCAACCAGTCCATCAATGGCCATTACTTGAAGAGACGGGCTCTTAGCATCTCTGATTCACCTCACTTTAAATACCCGCAAGGTCTGTTTGTTCGGATTTGTATTGTAACATTGAGGACAGCACTTTAACACCAAAGTCTGTGATGAGTCATTTTTTCCCCTGAATGATTAATGAAAGATTTAAAGTTATTTTGATCCTAAGAACAGACATTTTAGGAATTTTCTTAATGATATGTAAAGGAGACAGTCCAGGCTGTGGTGGAGAAAGGTGAGACCATATTGGCTCTTAAACACTGAGAAGTCCAATATAGTGTTGGTTGCAGGAATGGCTGGCTCCAGAATTCAGTGTCTCCAGGATCAGACTACTGCCTGACTTTCCCGTATGCCAGCCCTCTGCAGGCTAAAACCCCGGGGTTCCCAGGAAACACTGTGAGCTACCAATTCTGTTCCTGCCTCACCTCAGATTTTAGGTTTAGGAGATAAAAGTGAGAGTTTCTTTCCCAGGAGTCTAAGGGTAAACCTCCCTGTTAGTTCAGTCAGGCTACGGTGCAATGCCTGGATCAAAATTATGTCCTTCTGGCTCAAACCACAAACCTAACTTTTACGGCCAAGGGAGGCACCATGTGGGTGTTCCTGCCTCCTTCCCAGGCATCTGTCCAAGGAAGGCTATTCTGACAATCTTCCCTATGTGGTTCCGCTGCCCTGGGCCAGGGGCCTGCACACTCTCTGTGGAGGCTACATGCTAAACATTTAGGGTTTTTCAGGGTCTATCTCCTCCCCATCTCCTTCTCCACTCTTTAAAAAAGCATTCTTACCCTGCAGATCAGGCAAACAGCCCCACAAGACTTCCCTCGTGGCCCCTGCCTTGGGGCCTTGATGCCATGCACATGGAATCTGGGGCAGGGAGAAGGAAAACAGGTCCCTCACCCACCCCTGAGAGTCTTAGCCTTGCTGTGGTGCGCAGCACACCCACCCCCACTCCTTGAAGTAGGCTTCAGATCCATCCTGACTCCAGCTTGGGAAAGAAAGGTGCACACAGACACATCCTAATGGTCTCTACCAGCTTAACTCAGAGCAGTGCCAACGGTCATTTCCCATTCAGACCGTCTCTATTGTCACCAGATTCCCCCAAAAAGAATAAGGAGGAAAAATGGAACTCAGAGCAGCGGCTGCCTGGCATGCCTGGCATTCCTGGCATTTGAGGGGTCTGAGTCTTGCTACCTGAATGATTCAGTGAGGAAATTTGTTGACTTCTTCCGGGGCGCCCCTGAGCAGGGTCTCCTACCCTCAACTCTCAGGAATCCCTGTGGTTCTCTCACCCCAAGGAATTCTTTGGAGTGGAGGAAGAAAACAACTGGCAATTGTTGGTCAGCAAACAGAAAAGAAGAGGCCCTGCCCACGAGCGGCTGAGCTACTGAGCAGGTTACTGGTAACATGATTATGTTACCACAAAGCAAAGACATGGGGCCTGACTGGGGTGTGTGCAGCAAGGCTGCCATAGCTCTTATTTGGGTCCAGTATGATGTAGTGACCATCTCCTCAAGCCCCTGGCAGATGCCAGGGTCAGCTTGCTTCAGCCTCCTGTCTGTACCCTATGAAGTGGGGGACAAGTGCGACATCTGGGGTCTCTCCCCAAGTGACAAAGCTCAGACTTGCAGAAGAAAGATCTTAGCTGTGTGAAGTGTAGATGTTTGTCCCTGTTGTGACATGAAAGGTTTTCAGAGCCAAGAGGGTCCTCAGAGGGTGAATCCTTCGACCACCTATAAACATGGAAACTTAGATCCAGAAAGGCCCTAAATTGCTTGTAGATAAACCAGTCTTGACTGAAAAATTCTAGACTTCTAAACATTAATCACATGGAATGGACCCATAAAATTGTTAACATCTCTGTGAATCTATGTCTACCATAAATAAAATGTGTTTACCTTTTGCCCACAGACTGCTGTGCCAGGGGTACTCAGGTTTCGGCCTACTGCCTGTAGTTCCCTACACATCCACCAGGTGGCCCTGACATTGCTAACCTGGGCTTTTGATCCCAAGAGCCAGGCATCTCTTCCAGTTGTGAGGGAGTGGAGAGAGTGCTTGTCTGATGCCCACTCATCTCCCATTTCAAATTTAATCCGAACAGCAAGGAAAATTCGTGTCTTCAAATTCCAGGGATTCATTGCAGTAATGAATGGGTGCTGGAGAGAGAGGCTGGGATGTGTCTTCAGACATGACAAATCCTGGCATTTCCAGAGACCTCAGAGCCTCCTCGACCCCACGCTTCACAGACCTGAGATGCCAGTGGTGAGGCCCTGAGACAGCACCAGGCCCCAGGTGCTCTGGACACTCATTATTGGGGCTCTGCCCCAGGTCCAGCCCTGGGGAGTCAAACACTGACAGTCTTGGGGAACAAGCCATAGGGGATGCCAGGCTTCCTCCTGCCATGTTAGCAGGGCACAGAGAACAATGCAGGAGTCCTAGGCCACAGCCTGACAGGGTCTTGCCTCTCTGAGCTGCCTACCCCGAGAGGGCCAGAGCAATGTCTCTGTAACACTTCATACCAGGAGCCCATTGTCTGTGGTCGGTTACACCCCTGCCTAGGAAGAGGGGCATGGCACACGCTGGCTACAGTGGCTACGGCGGAGTCTGTGACAAGCATTGTCACAACACTGGCAGCTGGAAGATGGTGTGCATCTATGGTTCACCTACAGAAGAACAGATTTCAGGTTATTCCTATATAAACATCACTTTCATTCAGTTGGCAGTCTTTCTAGAATGTTCTGGGCTGGAGTTGGAACAATCTGAGAGAGAATTGTGACCATCATATGTCCCCTTGGGATGGCCTTGGGGCCATAGAAAAGGCCATTTTTTTTTTATCTGTACTAAAATCACTCTGACGTTTAAGGAGCAGTTCCTGGTCAGGGGGGTGCTGGTGGCTCCTCCTCGAGGGTGAGGGAAGGACAGAGGTGAGGATGGAGGAAGAAGAGGTTGCAGGGCTGAGGAGAGCAGATCTGTGGACAGCTGGCAGGACAGGTGTCATCCTGGGCCAAACACAGCCATTTGTCAAGGACCTGGAAGTCTAAGGACTTTCCAAGCCACACTAAGTGGGTGATTATTCCCAGAGATCCAAAGGGGCCATGAGTCTTATCCATCCTTACCAGGGCAGGAACTAGGGACAAGTGACCGTTGCTGTCACCCAGGGGAGGCTGGGAGTCCCGAGCAGAGAGAATGACAACAGAAGTAGGAGTAAATGCCGGATGCCTGACGTGCTTGGGGTGCGGGATCCTTGGGACACAGAGTCACGGTGGCGGGGGTGGGGGTGGGGCAGGCTCTACAGGCTTGGACTGAGTGCACAGAACTCTGGAATGCACTTTTGGAAGGTGAATCTGCGTAGGTGAGTACAACATGTAGCTCGCGGGGAACCCCTAGGTATTGACATGTGGTGTGGATGGAAGGGGTGGGGTACAGATGTGAATGCCAGTTCATGAGTGGAGGTGATGGCTGGACCATGTGAGCGACATCACGGACAGGGGCACGGACACCTCCAGGCCACACAGGATACCAATAAGGTGTAGTACTGGAGCCAATTCTGCGTGGGATTTCTCTCCCTTCAGCCTTAGTTGCCTTCTTTATCCCATAAAACAGGGCCAGACAAGATGGCTTCACCAGCCCCTTCTACTATGGGCCTTCCAGAATGATTCAACTGGGGAGCATCTCCATTACAAAGCTGATAAGGCCGTGGTACTATCTCACTTCTGACTTCTGGATCGACCCAAGACAGTGTCATGAGAGTTCATGTTATGCCAGTTTCAGCAAGGACTGCTGTGCTACCCACGGTCTGGCTCCCCCTTCAGACTGGAGTGTGATGGAACTGCACAAAGCTGCTGTTCTGCCCAAAGCTGCTGTTCTGCCCAAACCTTCCTGGCCCTTCCAGGACATGGAGCACCTGGATGGCCTCCTTCCCTGAAGGTGATGGGGAGGGATGTAGCCACGCGCCAGGGCTGCAGGATGCTCTGCTGTGCTACATCCCTCCTTCCTCGGGCTTCTCACTTGCTTTCCCCATGAAGCAGCAAGTCCGCTGTGAGTCTCTGTGGTAAAACTGAGAAATGGCTGGGCTCAGTCCAGCCCATATCCTCCCAGCAGTCCCAGGAGACTCATCCCCAGCATCAACCACTTCCTCTTAACTATGGCCATGACCCAAGCTTTATGACAGACTCGGATGTTAGGTCAGCATTAAGCGTCTGGGCTGGGCTGACCATACGCCATGTACCTGCCAGCTGCGTGGTCCTTGTTCAAATCACTGATGTCACTTTAAATTCCACTAGGAAGAAGCTGGATTTGTCCCTGAGGGTGGCAGACAGGACAGTATTCATCTGGCAGATCTCCTGGCAGGTAGGTCTGGTGAGGGTCATCACCTTGGAGGGGATAGGTCTCCTCCACTGGGCACTAAACAAGCAACATGTCCTCTGTACTCCACAGTCTAGGTAACCCTTTCCATGCTCACTGAGTCATTCAACGAACTGAGAGCAAGCACTGGACTGGTCATTAGGGCCGTGGATTTGATCCTGCTCTGGGTTCCCCTCAAAATTTCTCTCTGTGGATGTGAGGAGATGGCTCAGTAGGCCAAATGCTTGCTGCATGAGCTTAGGGCCTTGAACTTGGATCCTCCACACCCACGTCAAAAGCTAGTTGTGGAGGCAAGTACAGGTAATAGTTCAGCACACTGCATACCTCTGGAGTTTTGTGTCTTCTTGACCTACCATGGACAGCAATGGTGACAGCTAGACTGCCCAACAAGCATAATCTATACCCTCCCACGTCTCCCCTTCCTGTGCCTCAGTTTCCCCTGGTGCATCCAAAAGGTTCTCCCTCTATCATAGACATGGGTAGATCTTATGACTCCAAATTTGCTGTGGACTCAGTAAACTGAAGAGCTCAGTCCCCAGCTCCATAGGCAGGTTCAGAGCCCTAAACCAGGACAGATGCAGTTAGCCTGGCTGACTGGGCATGAGGCACTGGACCAAGGTTGAGATATATACACAACTCATCCAGCACACACACTATTGCAACCTGATCTCTTGCTGTCCATCACTGGTGACGTCCGCATCCTGGAGCCAAGTCCCGGCTGTCTCTAAGGTTTCATCTCTCCCCATGGAGAGCCCCACATTGTAAATCAGGTGCCTGTGTATGAGAGAAGGGGAGGATGGCTGTGAAATGCTGAATTCCCACATCAGCACTCTGATGGCAGGGCCACTGGCCTTTTACACAGCGATGGGGCTCCAGGTCCTGTCCATGTTCCCAGGCCCTCCACACACTGCATGAGGATGAGTTGGACACAAAAGGGATCCTGGCTCTGCCTCAAGTAGTTTCAACTCATTTTCTAACCCTATCTGGCTTTCTATATTGCTCCATGCAAGGAGGAGGGTCTCTGGATGAGCACTCAAGGGAACCCTGACTCTGGCTCTCTTGGGCTCTCACATGGGAGACCTAGGTTCAAAACCGGAGGGTGTGAGGAGGCTAAGCTGGGGTCTCATTCCTGGTCTCTTTCTCTTTTGGATGGCAGCCTGCATCGTAACACCTAGACATCCAGTGCTATGGCAGTTCCTTTATAATGCCATAAATGCTCCAGGATGTCAGTATTAGAAAGTCCCACCGTCTGGTGTCCCAAGAAAGAATAAGCCACTGCCACAAAAGATGGGACAAGCTAGACCCATAAGCTGTGATGTGATGCTTCCTGCCACTTTCAATCCTTTTCAGGATGTGCATGTGTGTTGTAGGAGGGGGTTGTATGTATGTAGTTTCACATGTGTGTGGGTGTGTGTCTACCCGTGTGCATCTGAATGTGAAGTCAGGGGTTGATGTTAGGAACTATCCTCAATCATTCTCCCACCTTATTCTTTGAGGCAACCAGAGCTCACCGATATGGATAGTCATGCTGGCCAATTCATCTTGTCTCTGCCTTGTGAGGCCAGGATTACACATAGTCTGCCATGTCTACCCAGAATTTACAGGGGGTCTGGTGGATCCGAACTCTGGTCCTTGCACTTTGCTGAGCAAGCACTTAACTGCTGAGGTGTCTCTTCAGCAACCCCAAGACTTTCCCTTCTTATTCTGTGTTTATCAAGAGAGAGTCTTTGGATACATTTAGATTTAGTTTAGTTTTTTTTTTTAAATTGCATGCTACCTCTATGCACACAAAAAAGGAAATATAAGCAAAATAAATGAATAAAGGTCTTTCCAAATGTCTTCACATTCAGAGCTTATCTTTTCCAAACTGTTATCTTTGGGACCACTCCTTTCTGTGCTGGTTTGAGAGAATTTGTGTCCAGACCACCTTCAGTGTTACTACAGAAGGTCCTCTGCTGGCTCCAGATGGTTCCCACTGCCATCGTGTGCATCAATATATAACAACTTTATCATGACTGTCACCTGTAAGCACTAACCTGTAACTGTAAGGTACATCACCATGTTAGAGATGACATAGCAAAATCATCATCGTCATCATCATCATCATCATCATCATCATCATCAATCATCACCATCATCGTCTAGACTCTGACTTCATGCCTTGAAGGAAAAATAACTCAAAATACACCATGTAGGTCTGTGAAATGGCTCAGCAAGTAGAGGCTATTTGCTATTGAACTTAATAATAATGTCCCTCCCTCCCCCAGGCTCATATATTTAAATACTTGGTCTCCAGTTAGTGGAACTATTTGGAAAGGATTGGGAGGTGTGGCTGTGTCAGAGGAAGCATTTCACTGGGGAAAGGCTTTGAGGTTTCAGAAGACTCCTGCCATTCTCAGTTCACTCTCTCTGTCTTATGCTTGGGGATCAAGATGTGAGCCTCAGTTACTGGTCCAGATGCCTACCTCTGTGCCCTTGTTCTGCCATCATGAACCTTAACCTCTGGAACCATAAGCCCAATTAAATTCTTTCTTTTATAAATTGCCTTGGTCATGATGTCTTATAATAGCAATAGATAAGACACAGTATAAAGTATAAATGTGTTCTTATCACCTGGAATATAAAGTGTCCCTTTCTGTCTCATGTGTCCCTTATGATCACTGGTAGAAAAGAAGAGATTTTTAAAGAGATTCTGTCTCCCTCAATCTAAATATCAGATGATTGGAACAATGATCCCAAAGAAATGGGACTTTTCCTGAGAAACTCGTCCTGGGAGAAGGAAAATGTCCCAGCCAGAGGGGGAACTTGTCTCCTGGGAAGAGATTTCACACAGTTTGAACAACTCTTGAGGCCATCTCACAGGGTGAGACTAAGCCCAGACAATGAGGTCAGTGGTGGGTGGGACTACACCTAGACAAGACTTGTTGAGATGTGTGTAACCTTGGCCCTCTAATTAAACTTTACTCTCAGTTCAGGACCCCCAAGGCAGACTTGTCAGGGAGTGCAACTGGATCTCTCTGTCTCTCTTCTCAATGTGGTCACATTGAATAGATCTCCTTTTTCTGATTTCCACTTTTAATTTTGTGCCTTTAATTGGCTTATTGAGGACAGACAGCTGAACCTGGCTTGGGTGATAACCTCCCCACGCCTTAGTTACTGTTCTATGGCTGTGAAGAGACCCCACGACCAAGTCAATTCTTATAATAGAAGGCATTTAACTCGGGGCTTGCTTACAGTTTCAGAGGGTTAGTTCATGATCATCATGGTGGGAAGCAGGCAGGCATGGAACTGGAGCAGTAGCAGAGAGAGACACTGGGCTTAGATTGGACTTTTGAAACCTCAAAGCCTTCCCCCAGTGACACATTTCCTCCAACAAGGCCACACCTCCCAATTCTTCCCAAACAGTTCCACTAACTGGGGACCAACCATTAAAACATGAGCCTATGGGGGCCGTTTTCATTTGAACTACCACACCCAAGTTTGGCAATATCAGGATATTTATTGAGCATCTACTGTGTGCTAAGTCAGAGACCCCAGCAAGGAACAAGAGGAAGACCCCTCATGAGGCTTGAATGCTAATCACACAGTCAATGACTCCTAAGTAAGTCATGTCCTAGTGCTTCATATTGTAGTTGAATAGCACTACATGATGTGAAGGAGACTGCATGGGGTTCTTATGATGAGAGAGATGGGGCTCAGACCAGTGGTACCTAGAATGGTGGCAGTGTTGGGGGCTCTCTCTAAGAAAGAGGCAATTGAGCGGGGGCATTCAAGAAAGAACCCGGAGAAAGGGGTACCTTGGCCCCGTCTATGTACCTTGGCCCCGCCCATGCTTTCTTATATTTGAGGGACAGCAGAACCAATAGGGTCAGAGCATAGCAAGCAGGGGACAGAGTGGATTAGTGTGGAGGGGGCATGCAAGACCAGGTGCTGGAGGATTAGGAAGTCTTGGAAAAGAGGTTGCAGCCCTAGTCCAAAGTACAGAAGGTACGCAGACGGTGGAGAGAGAAAGCATGCTCTTTAAGACCAGGGCAAGCTGTGAAGCTGCAGAGAGAAAGAGTTCAGGTCCCAGATTGGTTAGGAGCCCTTGGTAATCACCAGGGCCCAGCCACAAAACAGGAAACCCAGAGGTGATGAGCAGTCTGTCCCCAGAGGGATGCAAGTATCTTAGACACAGAGAGGCCAGAGCCTGGAAGGGAGGTTGGTGATTATTCTGTGAAATCAGCAGAGAAAAACATCTAAAGTTGGTAATAATGCTTAACAGTGTTCACAGTGGCAGAGGATCCACTTCAAACATTTTAGCAGCAACCTGCTGGGATCCGGGCAATCTCTGGAAATGATTTATTTACATAGCAAAATGAGACAGACCCTGGGGCGAGGCTCTCATTGGTCAGCGCCTCTCAGGACCACAGGCTCAGGCCGTCCTCCCTACAGCCTAGGCAGGGGGCTGATTGCTCTCCCAGGGGAGGTGGAAGGCCTGCCAGCCATCATCCCAGAGTTCCTTCTCCAAAATAAGCCCTCGGGAGCATTTTAATGTGTGGCTGAGCCTGAAGTACAGTCAACATTTCATTCCAAGAATGCAGATGAGCTCCCGAAAGGCTTGCAAGAGGCAAACGCACTGGCCCAGAACACCTTTTTGAAAGGCTTGAGTTTGGCCCAGAAAATGCCACTTTTTCAGTCCAGACTTGGGAAACCGAGGCTGGGGAGTCGGGCCCCAAAATCTCACTAGGAGAAAAGGGCGAGGCTGCCTGCTTTTAATCCTGTGGAATCCTCAAGGCTTTCTCTGTTGTTTGGAACGTGGTCATCCTGCAAGGCAAGGGGCCCTTGGAAGGAGAATGGAGGATCACCATTCACAGATGGTCTGACAGGAGGAATTTTTCATAAGCTTCTGCTGAGGCTGTGCTGGACATGCAGTGGTGGCCCACCAGAGAAACCCGAGTTCTGAGAGGCCTAGTGGTTAGGGCCAGTGAACCTGCCATAGGGATGAGGGTTACCTGTATGAACAAAAGTTCCTGAAAAGATCCAGGCCTTCCTCTGACCACCCTCCTGCCAGATGGACTAACTGATCAGAATTTTAATAACTATGGAGAAGTTGGAATGTTGCAGGTCCAAACCCCAATTTAATTTACTCGAGACTATATTCAGCCCCCTGATAGCCATTCCTGCCCATCTCTGTGTTTAACCTAAAGACCTGTGACTAACACCTGAAACCTTTGGGATTCCACCAAATAAGGGCTGAGAGAACCTCTGAGGCCTGGAGTGTAATCCCTGAAAATCACGAGGAGAAAGGGCCAAATCCACGATTGTCCAACTAAAGCAAGCTGTATCTTGGGGTGCACCTGGGACTGGCCAGCCAGCTGTCTCACCCTAAGTCAGGATTTGAAAGAGTGGCCTCCCGAGGTCTCTTTTATAGAAGAGACAGGTGTTCACAGTGGCCAGAGAGTTGACTGTTATACATTGTTAGAAAATTGCAATTAAAAAAAAAAAAAAGAAAAGAAAAGAAAACCACAGCGAAAGGGAAGGAACAGGGGTCAGGATATATGTTATGTGAACAGGGTTGCAGGTTTAGTGTAGGTTGAAAAATATGCTTTGCAGTTTGCATCAGATCTAAGAAACAGGAACTTATTCTCAATTACAAAAGGTACCTTCACTTGCAAGGACTTAACACAGGACAAACAGGAACTTATTCTCTAACTATTTAAGGATTTACAAAGGACAAACAGGAACTTATTCTTAACTGTCTTGACTGCAAACAGAAACCTTAACCTGGAAGCTATATTGTTCCTGTTTTGGTCTCACAAAAGCTAAAATTTCTCAGTTTTTCTAGAAACTGCCTACCCAATGTTTTCAGCAATACACCTGAAAACTATCTCGATTTATACTTTTCTTTGTTCCATACAAGCTCGTGGAATCGTTACTGCGGAGGAATACGGAATTTGGAACAACCTAAGCCTGTGTTTCCAAGCTACGTCACTCACATTTGGCTGCAGAACAAGCCATCGCTTGTCTCTTTTGAAGTGAGAGTTGCCTTTCTGAGTCAAGACCCAGGACTCTGATTCCAATCCTGGATCTGTGTGCAGCATCTCCACAGCTCTGGGGGATTAAGGACAGTGTTTTCTGCAAAGACAGAGTCCCTAAAGGTCAGAACACAGGGCACAGAATGGTAGGTCACCATCTGTCCACCTCCTCCCTCTATTCCAACCTTGGGAACACCATGTGACCCAAAGCTAAGCCAATGGATCTGATCCATCTTCAACTTTATATCTCAAACAAGCCACACCTTAGCTCCAAGCCTCAGTTCCCTCAACTGTGAAAGAAGGAAAACAAATTGCCGTTCTGCCCTCCTTCTGTTACCTGACTGAGACCATCTGTTCACCACCCAAAGGCCAATATTCAGGAGAGGAAAGCTACTGAGAAGGAAATCAGGTTTAGTCAAGGACTAGCACCTTGAGAAGATGGGAGAGTGGAGGTTACTGTTACCCCCAAAACACTCTTAAGGATTCAGATATGTCAAAGGGCTTGCACAGATTGGGAGAAAGCAAAAGGCATTGGACACAAGACCTCATCATAAGGGTGTGTGTGTGGGGTGTTGTCCAGGGCACATGTCCTTTCCATTTTATTTTCTTTTTTAAAGATTTATATTTATTTTTTGTTTGTGTGTGCACAGGTGCCCTCAGAGGCCAGAAGAAGATATTGGATCCCCTGGGGCTGGAGTGACAGGATGTTGTGAGATGTCTGATATGGGTGCTCAGAACCAACTCTGGTCTTCTGCAAGAGTAGGAAGTGTTCCTAACCAGTGAGCCATCTCTCCAGCTTGTCTAGTCTTTCTTTCTTTTTTTTTTTTTCTGGCCTGAACATCAGTTCATTCTGACCTTCTGAGGACAGCTCCTATAGTTCCTTCAACATAGCACTTTTCTACACGTTAAACCTCACAGCAATGTGCATGTTTTATGTTAGCTGTTACTCAGGACCAAATAATAGGAAGGGCATTACACCTGCCGATAGTTATTGGAACATCACCGGATGTTTTGGGTTCTAGAAAAGGAAGGTTATTAGCAACTAGCATTTTAGCATCTTCTTTGGACAAGGTCTCACGTAGTCCACACTGTCTCAAACTCAGTATGGATCTGGGGATGACCTGATACTCCTGCCTTCACGTACCTAGTGTCAGGTCCAAATTCTGGCAGTGAGACGAAAGCCAGCATTCCTCAGGAACCTGTGAAGTCAGTTCCCCTCTACTAAACAAGCCTTTTCCTTACCCCTGGCAAAAGGGACAAATGGCTATGTGTGATGCCTATTAGCATACTAGAGTGCAAGCTGGCCTCCAGGCTCCCTCAGTATCACAAGTACCTGTTACACACTTCAGAGTCCATCCTGGCATCCTGGTTGGGTCTCATCTGACCCTTACCCTAAATTTCTCCAGCTCATGGGCTTCCCTACCCCCAGCTTCTCATTTCTCCTTATAACCCTGCTGTTTCCGCTATGCTCTCTCGCCCCCCCCCCCCTTTGTGGTAGTTTGAATGTGATTGGCCCCTATAATCCCATAATCTCATAGAGGGTGGCACTATTAGGAGATGTGGCTTCGTTGAAGTGGGTATTGTTTGGGTGGGAACTCCACCTCAACCCCTGGCACCCTGGCATCCCTATACCCAAAGGATCTAGAATGTTTGGAAGGAGTCTGGTGGAAGATCCACTTCAACTCCCCTTCCCTATCTCTTTCCCTAAACCCGCCCCTTCAAAGCTCACCAAACACAGCTCCTCCCCCAGACAGGCTCAAGACCACTCCCACAGGCTATATAAGCTGCATCCCAGAAAACAGACACATGGTTCTTCTGGCCTCTCGGCCCTGTCTCCTCTCTGAGGGGCCAGGAATCACCCGAGAATGCTTTACCCATTAAACCTGGATTTTTCTTGATTCAGTCTGATTTGGTTTGCTAGGGTCACCGGAGGGGCCTATCAGGGTGGAAAAGACTTATCATCTGGAGGTTCCAAGAAAGGGGCTGGCCATGTGGTGGGAAAATACCCCTCTCCCCCACACCTGCTCTCTGCCAGACTAAGATCAGCTCTCGGCTCGGTAAGTTGCCCTTTTCAAGTCATTGCCTAGGAGGCCCAGGGTCTCTTCGTTTTTCAGGGTGTCCTGCCAAAGAGCCGCGCCAGACCCTTGACTCATTCTGGTGCAGAGGCTGCCTTTGCTCTGCCCCACCTGTTCTCAGTAGAACCTCCAGGTGATAAGTCTTTTCCACCCTGATAGGCTTCTCTGCCAACGCAGCAAACCGAATCAGGAAAAGCCCAGGTTTAATGGGTAAAGCATTCCCAGGTGATTCCCGGCCCCTCAGAGAGCAGACAGGGCCGAGAGGCCAGAAGAACCATGTGTCCGTTTTTTCTGGGATGCAGCTTATATACCTTGTGGGAGTGGTCTTGAGCCTCTCTGGGGGAGGAGGTGTGTCTGGCAGGCTTTGAAGGAGCCGGTTTAGGGAAAGAGACAGGGGAGGGGAGTTGAGGTGGAACTTCCACCAGACTCCTTCCAAACATTCTAGACCCTTTGGGTATAGGGATGCCAGGGTGCCAGGGGTTGAGGTGGAGCTCCCACCCAAACATTCTGCATTGGCAGAGAGGCCTATCAGGGTGGAAAAGGCTTACAGTTCTGGCCTTGTTGGAGGAAATGCGTCGCTGTGGGGAACAGGCTTTGAGGTTTCTCGTGCTCAGGATACCACCCAATATCTCAGTCAACTTCCTGCTGCCTGCAAGATGTAGCCCTCTCAGCTCCAGCACCACATCTGCCTGCATGCTACCATGCTCCCCACCATGATGATAATGGACTGAACCTCTAAAACTGTAGTTGAGCCATCCCAATTAAATGTTTCCTTTATAAGAATTGTTGTGGTCATGGTGTCTTTTCACAGCAATAGAAACCCCAACTAAGACAGAATTTGGTACTAGGGACTGGGGTATTATTGTGATAGGCCTGACCATGTTTTTGTTTGTAGTAATATGGACTTTAGTACTTTGAGTTAAGAAAGCAGCGGAATGCTTTAAGCACTGCTTAATGGGCTATACTAGTAGGAGCATGGAAGACAATGGTGCTGAATGTGATTAGCTGAACTATGGGATCAAGAGATTTCAGAGGAGAAGAATGTTAGTATGTGGCCTAGAGACTGGTCTTGTGATTTTTTGGTGAAGAAAGTGGCTGCTTTTTGCCCTTGTCCAAAGAGTCTGCCTGAGGCTAAAGTGAAGAGTTTTGGATTAATTCCTTTGGCAGAAGAAATCTCAAAATAGCCTAGTATAGACTCTGTTGTGTGGATATTAGTGGTAACTCTAATGAAGATTTATAATGGAAAGGAGAAAGTCAAGAAGGGTAAATTACAAAATGTAAATTTTGAGGTGAAAGAGCACTAGGAAGTGGAATGGAGCTAAATCCTGTGTTCAAGGAGATAAACAGATTAAGAAATGGAATATTAATAAACAGATTAAGAAAGGGAGTGGTGACCTCAGGGTAAGATCCCACCCAGCTAAGTTTCCAATTTGTAAGAAGGAATTAAAGAAATGCTTAGAGCCGGATGTGGTGGGACACACACCTTTAATCCCAGCACTAGAAAGGCAGAAGCCAGCAGATCTCTGAGTTTGAGGCCAGCCTGGTCTACAGAGCAAGTTTCAGGACAGCCAAGCTTAGGCAGTGAAGGACAGAAAGCTGGTGAAGATGTCACAGAGTGAAGGGGCCATATTCCAGCCCCAACAAGCAGCAGAATTTAGCAGCTTAGGCCATGTGGTTCTAGCTTTAGAGTTAAGGATAGAAGAAACAGGTTATGGAATTTGCCTTCATGCCTAAAGAAAGCCACTGAGGCCAGGCATGTGTCAGGGGTGTCCCTAAATGGAGGCCTAGTAGAAAGGCCATTGTATGAAGCTGTGAAGTTGAAGCCTGGATTGCCTTGGAGACCCCAAGATGTTAGAGATGCCAACACTGTGGGGATACCTGCTGAGGAAAGCTGCTAACAGAGAGTTGGAACCAGCCCAAGAGAAAGAAGAGTGTAGCAGTCAACAGAGCTGAAGCGGGTTGGAGATCTGAAGAACGTTTTGACATCAGACATGGAGATTCAGAGTTTGGAGTTTGGTTTTTGGTCTTGCTTTGGTCCAGCATTTCCTCACTATGCTCTCTTTCCTGCATTTTGGAATGGTAATGTGTATTCTGTACCATTATATGTTGGAAATATGTGATCTGTTTTTTGATTTTGAGTTTATAGGGGATTACAGTTAAGAGACTGTATGAATCTCAAAAGAGACTTTGAACTTTGGACTTTAAAACATTGTTGAGACTATCATAGACTACAGGGACTTCTGAAATTGAACTAAATGCATTGTGCATTATGATATTGTTAACAAGCTTGTAGGGGCCATGGAGTGGATTGTGGTAGTTTGAATGTAATTGAATCCCACAATCTCAGAGAGAATGGCACTATGAGGAGGCGTGGCTTTGTTGAAGAGGGTATGGTCTTGTTGGAGGAAGTATGTCATTGTGGGGGACAGGCTTTGAGGTTTCCTATGATCAGGATACCACCCAGTATCTCAGTCAACTTCCTGTTGCCTGTAAGATGTAGCCTTCTCAGCTCCAGCACCACATCTGCCTGCATGCTGCCATGCTCCCCACCATAATGCTAATGGACTAAACCTCTGAAACTGTAAGTGAGCCATCCCAGTTAAATGTTTCCTTTATAAGAGTTGCCATGGTCATGGTGTCTTTTCACAGCAGTAGAAACCCCAACTAAGACACTCTTGCTTGATTCTTTCTCTTCCTCTCTTGCTTTTCCTCTATCTCTCCCCTCATGGGGTCTGTTCTGCTGGCTATGTTCAGTCTGGACTCTTCCAGATGCCTCCAGCGGCTCTTTCCCTCATATTTACAATAAAAACCCTCTGCTGAACCACAACTTGAAGCGGTCACGTCCTTAGTTTATACATCTGGCACCGCAACCCTCAATTTATATGCCTCGCCCCTTAACCCTTTAAATGCTGCTTTTCTCAGAATTTAGACAGCTGGGCAAAGAGAGGAAAGCAATTCTGCCTATGGCGGATCACAAAGGTGCAGCCACTGTCCAGCCCCTGGGACTCTTAGGACTGAGGCAAATCACTCTCCAAAAATAAGCAACTGCCGTCCTTTCTCTCTTCCCAGTCTGGTGCTGAAGGCCTGGTAGCACCCTGGGGAGTCACTTGTGAAGTCCACATTTGAAGGCCAAAGGAGCTGGGTTCTAGTGTCTTTGGAGTGTAACAGTAGACGCACTCCCTCTGGAAGAAGAAGCACTGAAGGCAGGTAGACACACAGCTTCCTCTCAGTTTTCTTTATACCCGTGCCTCTGTTGGAAGGTGCTATCCATGCTGAAGGTGTTCTCCCTCCATCAGTGAAACTTCTGCCAACCCTGCCTCCCTCCAACCTGAGAACGGACACTGTGAGTCTTGGCATGGAGGGGTGGGACTCACACAGCATAACCTGCTGTACTGGGACCCCCGAAGACTACAGTGGAGACGAGAGGAAAGGGTAACAGGATAAAAGTCAATACCCCCTGGAGAGCGGAGGTGGCCCGCAGAGAGAAAAACAAAGAAGCAGCTGCAGGTCTTTTCTGTCCACTTGGGCTTTTATTGGGGTGTGATTGACAACTGCATTCTGCCAGGATGATGCAAGCCTTGGATGGGGAAACTAATTTTTTCTTCAGTTGGTCTAGAAGACTGGGGTATAGTTTTGAACCCAAAGATTCCACCAACCTGGTAAGAATTCAGTTTTAAAGCCCCACCTCACAGCCTACAGCCTGGGGCACCCACACCCTAGGCCCCTGTGCATCCTCTAGCTCTGTGCCCTACAGGTCTGTGCTGCTGTGTGTTCCCCCCTCAGTTCTGCAGTCTGCCCTCAGACAGGGCCTCCTCCTGTCTAGACACAGGCTTTTGTTGGCAGCACAGAGGGAGCCACCTGTTCCCTTCCCCACCTGCACCCCGACACTGAGATAAGATAAAGGCTTTAAACTGATTTAAGGTGAGTGGATGCATGGACTAGGATTCAAGGCCAAGGCTGAATGTGCATCGATGTCTCAGGAGCTCCTTGCTGAGACAGTAAGGTGAAAGCTCCTGGAGACTCCATGGCTTTTATGGCCCTTGTTTTTTAGCCTTTCCTGACACCCATACTTTGCTGGGCCAAGTGTTGGGGACCCAGGGTGACCAAATAAAGCTATGTTTAGCCTGGGAAGAGAGGCCCAGCTCTAAATATATTCACAATGTGAAAGAACTCAGGGGCGACACGTGGTTGAGGCCCCAGCCCCAGGAACATGAATCAGTCATTGAGACCATGCTCACTGGTCAGCCTCCTCCTTAGACCATTTCCCTCCTGGTCTCAGCTTCCTCATATTAAAATGAGACAAGAAGGGCAGTACAAAATGGAGGTGTGGAATATCCTGTCTCCACTTCTTACCTTGTCTTTTTCCAGGGACCCCCAGGTGTGGTACTCTTCCAGGGTCGCCTTCTCTGTCCACCCACAGGAACTGGCTTGAGGGACTGGTAGCAGCCATCAAGGACCAGCAGCAGCTCTGCTTGGAAACTTCTCTTGCAAGGCCCTTCCTCAGGGTCACCAGTGCTGCTCTGAAAACAAGTGTGAGGTGTAGTCTTAGCCTGCGTTCTGCTGCTATAACAAAATATTTGGGACAGGGTAATTCATAAAGAGTAGGAATTTATTTCTCACAGCTATGGAGAGAGGCAGGAAGCTCAATACTAAAGTTCTGTAGGTTGGCCTGTGGTCTAATTGAGTCTTCCCCTCCACTCCTAGGGTGACACTTGAAGCTGTATCCCATGGAGGGGAGGAGTGTTGTGGGCTAAGGACAGAGGACGAGAGGGATTAATGCCCTCCTCCAGGCTCTTCGACAAGGACACTTAATCCTTCTCTACCCTCATGACAGGATAACCTCCTGGGGACCTCAACTTCCGGTCCCTTGGGGGTTAGGTTTCCATGTGACTTTTGGAGCATTCAAAGACCACCCCCCCCACCCTGCCATGTGTGTGCAAACCACCAAGTCTAGAATGCTTTGCTAGGATAGCTCTAGCTTAGGTATTGTCTGCTTGAGAAACTCCTGCAAAGTAGCTTCCTTCTCACCAGCCCCCCATGATGTTCTGCTGCGGGGCTCCCTAGATTTGTGACCTGTTTACCTCACCTGCCTCTTGGCTTTCCCTGAAGTCCTGAGCTCCAGGCCTCTGGCTCATCCTTCAGTCCACTGTTCCCCACCCTGTCCACCCTGCTTCCTCCAGTATCCTCCAACATCACTGACAGTGGCCTTGTCTCCTCAACCCAGACAACCCCACTTCAAATGTCATGCCAGAAGTCCTTGCTGGGCCAGACACCTTCCAAGCATTGCCCTCACCCACTCTTAGTCTAAAAGGCAGTCACTGCCAGCGGGAATGGCTGGCAGATCTGTGAAGTGGTTCACTCACAATGACAATCATAATGACAGGCATGTGGGTGGATAGGCTTTTCTCTCAGCCATTATGGTGACCCTTGTTTATACCCACCCAGGAGAGCCTTCTCAGTGGGGGCCACCTTGTCACTCACCCAGCAGGAGCAGAGGCTGTGTCCTGACACAGTGGCCTGATCTGTTGTTTACAAAGCCAGAGAGAACTATGGCTTTTCTGAGATGCACGTGGCAGGCTGGCTTCTCCAGGGATCAGATGGAAATGCCACTTGAGCTTGAGGGCGGCATGTATGGCTGGTGCGCTCATCAGATGCTTTGCCAAATACTTGTTCTGGAAGAATATTCCTAAGGAAGCCATTGGGATAGTCTACTGGTTGCAGAAGACTTAGTGTTTCAGTTTCACAATTAGATTCTAAGACATGTCAATGAAACATTCCATCCTGTAGGAAACTCCTTAGGAAGGTAAGCCGCTCACAATAGCTTCAGGAAGTTCCTGAAACTGACCAGATTCACCCAGCCCCACCCTGCCAGAGTAAGCAATAAAAGCAGAGCGTCCCTCTCAGACAAAAGGAAGCTCAGTTGCAAAGACTCTGAAGACTAGACCAGGTGCTTGAAGAAGCAGAAACCAGCAGAGCTGCCTGGGAGAGGTTTAGCCCAACTGAGGCACCTGGAAAGGACACTCTCCAACCCATTTGAGCTGCCTGCAGGCTGAGCAGTGTGCTCTAGGTTCCCAATTTTGTAAACTGGGATGGCTTTGGGGATACAATTTTCTCAGTCATTTCTATTCCTGTAGGTGACCCATCACCCAGATTCCTGTAAGTAACTCCAATAAAAATTCATTGGTTCACCAAGTTGGACTTTAGGGGTATCTGTACTTTGGTCTATTGTGGGTTCCCTATCTGGAGTGAGTAGATATATATGTTGTATATCCTCAGGAAAAAATTGTTACAAAACAACCCGGAAGGGCCAAATCCCAGATGTACATTGCACACAGACAACCTCAGAATCTGAAGATAAAAGTTTCCCATGAACTGAGGACAGGCCACTATCCAGCCAAAGACCAAGCACACCGGTGTCATCTCATCTTACCATGCCAAGAGGAACCTAGTACCATTCCCACTTTCTAGAGGGATATTGAACTCCACATGGGATAGTGATGTGTCTCATATCCCACATGGAGTAGGGGGTGAGGTTGAGGATAGCCATCTACTTTCAACATCAGAGCAGGGCTTCAAGCTGTAAAGAGTGGTAACAGATCGAGGGTGGAGGTTGCCCAGGGCTTTGATACAGTGGGTCTCTCTTGAGGTCTTAAGGATGCATGGATCTATTGTAGCAGCTCCATGACCCATATCTGGGGAATAGCTTGACTGGTCACTCCTCTCCATGGAAGTCATTTCCCCATTGTTCATCTTCTCCTGAGCACACCCTCTGGAGTTTCCCCATAATGCAAATCCCAAATCCCAGTTGTTCCATGTGCCAGCTCTGTGACGCTGAATAAGACGCGTCCCATTCTTGACTGCTTTTTTCATCCATAAGATGGGAAAACACTAGAAATTACCCAGAGTTGTTATTAGTGTAGACAGATGTTTGCACATCCAACACCTGGCACAAAAGCACTCAGTAAAAATCTGTGGTCATTGCAGCCATGCTAATGGTGATTGATGCTGCTGAGCCATTTCAAATATCTATCTCATCTACACAATAAGATTCTTAACTCCTGAAGGTCATAGAACTTATTAGCACAGGCTGGGATACACAGTAGCTACCCAATAAAGATTCACTAATGCATGTATAAATTATTAAGTTCATAAGCAACCAAGTCTCATAATAAGTACCTAAAGAAATGATGATAATGATCATGGCACCAATACTATAAGTAAAACTGTTATTGATCACTTGTGGAGTGTTTAACATATATCAGGATTTGGGCTAAGCACTTTACAGAAATTATCTCATTTACTGTTACAACAGCCAACCATGAAGTAGTAGCCCTTGTAATGACAAGCTTGAGATCCAGCAGCTTGTCCCTGGTCCTAAACTATTGAAGAATAGAGTTGTTACATTGGAAGTAACTTTAGAGGAGGGACTTCAGTGTAGCTCCTGACTGTATTCCCGGTGTTAGGAAAAGGACATCACATAAAGTAGGTCCCAAGGAAATGTTTATCGAATGTGTTTCACACAGATGGCTGAATGGGATGGACGGATGGATGGATGGAGGAGTGGGTGGGTGGAAGAATGGCTGGATGATTGGAGGAGATGGGTAGTGTAATGAAGAAGTGGATGGACAAACGGATAACTGGATGGAATGAAGATATGGACAGATGGTGGGTACATGGGTTGGTGAGTAGATGGATGATTGAATGGCTGTGTCTTTTGGGGGGTCATTGAAGAAATTAATGGCCATTTGCATGGAAGTGTGGGTGGGTGGGCATTCATGTGGGTAGACAGGAGAAAGAATGGGAAGATGTGTAGAAGATGAAGACTCATTCCATGTTACACTTCAGAGTAACATGTGAGGGATCCTCACACAGAGAAATGTTGGAGCCAGATGTGCGTGAGATAAGAGATTGGAGAAAATAGTTGTTGGCAGCCCTGTTCCTGGAAGGGAAGCAGAAGGTGCATCTGAGTTACAGGAAGAGGCGGCCCCTTGTTCACATCGCTCTTCTGGAAGGGCTCAGGGCTGCAGAGAAGACACTAATTGGATCTTGTTAAAGCAAAGTTGATGATTTAGCACTGGAGGAGCTGGTGTGTAAACACGTGCTCTGCCAGCAAGAGGTAGAAAG
Organism: Peromyscus eremicus; assembly: GCF_949786415.1. Taxonomy (NCBI): domain Eukaryota; kingdom Metazoa; phylum Chordata; class Mammalia; order Rodentia; family Cricetidae; genus Peromyscus; species Peromyscus eremicus. Next base: position 51,220,532 of record NC_081430.1, on the reverse strand, counting down.
GGGCTGCCAGGCTCATCCCACCTGGCTCAGGACCAGAGTTCCCTGTTGGATGCAACACTATGATTCTAGTGCCTGGTTCTCTGCCTCCAGAAACTCAGACTCGCAGCCTCAGAGGCTCAGAACCCCAGAGCCTTGGCGCCCTTGCTACCACACTTAGGAAAACCCACTTCCCCTGACTCCTGGGAGCTCTGTATAGCATTCCTGTTTCTGCATCAGGCTATGTGTAGGGTCAGAGGCAGCCATGGTAAGTCAGTCCAAACCCCATGTATACCCTCAGGACAAGACTAGCATTCTCCTCTGTAGGATAGGAAGGGCTGCAGAATCTCCCAGGAGCTAGGTTCCTTGGCAAAGCATGGGAAAAGAAAAATAAATAAATAAATAAATAAATAAATAAATAAATAAATAAATAAAAGGAGTGGGGGCAGGGGGAGGGGCAAGTCTGAAAGGGAAAACTAAATCCTGTTTACTGCTTCAGACTTCACATCTGGACCTGAGATTGGCCTGCCCCCTCCCCCAACTCCTGACTGATACACAGTTATCTCATAACCCACAGCACTACAGAAGCCCTTACCCCTGTCTTTTCCCCATTACAGCCCCATCTTCCCTAGGAGAAGGGCGAAAAGGTTTGATGGAGACCTCATGATATGGTAGGTTGAACTCGGAAATCTTTTAAATGTATCTTGTCAGTTGAGGCATCTGGCTCAGCGTCTAGACACAAGACTGGAATCCAAATCTTTCCCTTCGGCTTCCTGGTCCAGGAAACACATTTCCAAGCCTCATAATTCTGCTTGATCTTCAGGGTGACCCTGGAAGCTTAGCTGGGTTGGAGTGACTCCCCACCTTCCACTTCCAGACAGGCAGTAGGGCTGGAGAGATTATGTGGTGGGCGGGACATAGATTAGCATCTGGGTCTTCGCTCAGGCCCACCGGGGTGTGTTGTTCCTGGAGGAGGAGGAGCTGGGTGAGAAGACATGGACACAGCCCGGTGGAGATGGCTCTGGAATCTGCTGCCACTTGGCATCTGTTCCTGTTGCTTCCTCTGCCAGGAACACTCTCCCTATCTTCTCATCGGACCATGCCCTACCTAAATGACCTTTTAGGCAAACATCCCAGGCTACTTGCAGATGAATATGGTTTCCTGGGCAGTTACAGTTCGTAGATGGTTGTTCTGTGTTTGGTGTTCACCTTTCTGTTTGGATCTCAAGCTTCTTAGGAACGGACTCTCTCCACCCCCCAGCACAAAGCTTGTCCCACAAATGTATAAACTTTTAAATGTGTGTAGGCTCAGTCAACCAATCAGATGATGATGCCACACGTGTTTGTTACTCATAAAGCTGATTTGCATTTTTCTTATTTACTTCCCTAATCATTTACCATTGCTCACGAAACACATGGTCACATTTGGGTTGTGATCAAGTCAGACTCCTCGCGGTCCCAGTCCCACCTGGCGCCCTACCGTCTCTTGTCTTCTGCGTTCTTCCTCTGGAGGGAGCCACATTGCCAGTTTGTGTGTCTTTGCCAGATCCTTAGCCCTGTGTCCATCCTGGTTTCTCTCTACTGAGGAGGTGGAAGGCGTGGCCTCTCGAGTGCTCTTTTCCCATAAATGAGTCCCTTGTTGCAGCTCGTTGCTCATGACATCGCAGGGCAGCCCAGGCTCCCTCTGCCTCTTAAGAGGTCCTCAGGTCTTTATGGCTGCACGGCTATACTGTTCTTCGCTGAGACTCGTCTTGACTGGGGGGAGGGTCCCTTTCTTCTCTGGCAAGTGATGTGGCAAAGCCCCATTCCAGACATTCGGTTTTTATGATTCTTGCAGGGCTCCAAGCTGTTTCTATCCTTTCCCCTCCCACCCCCACCCCACTCTGCCACAGCCCACGTGCCCAGCAGCTACCTGAGCTCTGGCCACACTGGTGTCTGATCTGAGAGTACTTTTGAGTCTTCAAGTTCTTAAGAACAAAGACACTAAATCCACCCCGTCTGTGCCTTACTGATGAGTCCCTGATCTCCCCAGGAAGTGTGTCCACTCACTTTCTCAGCGGCTCAACAGTGCCTGTGCACAGTGGCTTTGTGGTAAGCAAAGTGTGTGTGTGTGTGTGTGGGGGCATTCAAACCCTCCTGGTGTGGCACCTTAGGGGCTTAGAGCCCCGATTTCAGAAGTGTTCTCCATAGCTCTACACTCCATAGTTGCTGAGGAGATGACATATCCCTGGGAGGCAGGTGAGCATAGGGAATAGCTTAGCAGTCTGGGACTCCACTTGGACTACACTGGATTATGAACAGCCCTTTCTTCTAATAACACACTTGACAGCCTGAGTATGTACATGTATGCAATATATCCCTCTCCAAACAGTGTACCTGGTAACCTTAGACCCCCACCTGCATCTATCTATGCAGACACCTCTCTGAGCAATGGGATAAGTCCTCTCATCCAAGGCCACCAAACTCGGACAGTTTCTGCTCAAACATATCCCCCATAGGAGAGCTGATTCTGAACTGGTTTTCGGAGCATGCAGTGAGACAACACTGTACTCAAAGTTTTAGGGAGAATTCCCTATTTACCATTTTGTGCCTGTGCATAATGTGCTTGTGCTTGGCCCTGTATATGATTAAAATCAGATGCATTGTGGGAAAGGATATATACAGTGAGAAGACGATCATATAACCTAACCTACCAACCAAAACAGAGACCCTCCCTCGCTGTGCCCTTTAGTAACCAAACTCCTTGAGTCCTCTAAAGGAGGTCTCAGCAAGGGTGGGGCCCCTGAGTATATTCACTCGTGGGCTGCTGCTCCCTCCCTTGCAGCCCATTCTGATCTTTTCTATCACTTCGCCTTGAACAAAGTTTCCTTGCTGCGTTTGCAAATCTACATATGCTTTTCTTTCAATTCTTTGAGGAAGCGGTCAAGACCATGGGGCTGGAGGGATGGCTCAGCAGCTGAGAGCACTTGTTGCTCTTGCAAAGGATCCAGGTTTGGTTTCCAGCACCCACATTCAGTGACTCACAACTGTCTGTAATCTGAGCTCTAGGGAATCCCATCCATGCCCTCTTCTGGATTTTGTAAGTACTTTCACTGAGTAATAGCAAAACAACAACAAAAACAAAAACAAAAAACAAACAAACAAACAAACAAAAACAAAACATAAGGCCAGGAACCCAGAAACACTTGACCCTGACTCTTAGTAATACCTTGCCTAGAATAGAGCCAGCTCCACCCAGGAGTCACACCACCAGAGGCCACAAGAATCCCCCGGCCAGCCTCAATACTAACCAGCCCCTTGCATGCTTAGCCCATCCCCCAGCCCTGCCTACTTCATTCACTGCCCTCAGTCTGCCCTTTCTGAGGACGGCCGAGAAGCAGTCTTTCGGTGTGTTTTGAAATATGAACTTAGCAGGTCCTTATGTAAGACAGGACTGGAAATCCTCTTGCCACCAAAGTTGCTGACAGTCTGTTCCAGGATCCAGAAGGCCTCAGGGCCTCCTCCCTCCCCCCAGCCTCCTGGCACTGTGGAGCGGAGGGTAGAGAAAAAGAAGACAGGTCAGCAAAGGATTTGCCAGGGCTAAGGCACACAGGCACTCGCCGTGGTGACGGTGCAGTGTGGGCTTTGGGAAGCTTTCACTAGGTGTCTCAAGACATCAAGGGCTCTGATGTCTACCAAGGAGCTGCCCTGGCCAGAATCACAGTACCAGTGACTTGAGCTAGGATGGCAGCCGTGCCACTGACTCCACAAGGTGGTCCAGAGATAGCCCCGGCATCGGTTGGCTTCAGCTTATTTACTGTGGGATGTTGGGCATCCCATTTGCTTCTCCCTGGGTCTTGGTTTGTGCACAGTGACACGAGAGCAAGGCTGCTCTCTACCAGGCCATTGCAGCTACAACCATGAGAGAGACAGGACAAATGTCGGTCTTCACTAGCAGGATCCTTGCAGAGGGCAAAAACAAGTGACCACCCCCCTCCAAAGGTCAAGGTGAGGGAAAGGATGTGGCCCAGGCTGGTTCCTGGCAGTGTCTGGTGAAGTCAGTGGGCCTCAGCACATCCTCCATTCTGTGGCAGGCTGGCCTGTCCCTCTGCCTGCACCTCCCACCGGGACTTGGAAGAACACCCAGGAGCTACAGAACTGTCTTCCTCTGGCTAGCTGACTCCTCCCTGCACAGTACACAGCCCTTGGATGCCCAAGGACCCCATCCATGCACAGCCCCCACTGGTGTTGTCCTGAGGAGCAGTGAGACAAAGGCAAAGTGGAGACAGAGAAGCAAGAGGTGGATGGAGAGGGCAGAGTCAGGGAGAGACTTGAGAAGTCCGGAGATGCAGGAAGAACCTAGGAAGACAGAGAGGGCAGCAGGGCCATGGGCAAAGCAGAATTCTCAGCATGGCCTTCCTCTGCAGGCCATTCCACAAGAAGTGAGGCAGAGGCTGGGAGGACAGGAATATACTTGGGTGGTCAAGAGGAGGGTAGAAATCAGTTCCAAACAGGAACTTCCCAGTGTCTCCACAGGGACACGCCAGCATGGATGAAGTGGGTCTTCCCGGTGCCTGCCACAGAAGAGGAAAGGGAGAATCCAGACACTGGGGCTCTGAGGAGAGTGGGGAGATGGAGGAGCCAGAGGCCTAGAAGCTTAATGGGGAAGAGGCAAGGACAGGAACATGGAGAGACAGATAGCCTAGGAGAAGAGAGGGAAGGAAGAGAGGCCATGGAAGAGCTGAGAGACAGAGACAGAGATATCAGAAGGAAATGAGACAGAAGACAAGAGAAATCTATACAGACAGGAAATCCGAGGTGAAATAAGAGATCGAAAGATTGGAGAAAGAGACAGAAGACATAGAGAGACCTAGACAGAGAGGTGGAGATGGGGAGAGTCAGAGAGTCCTCAGTGAAAAGAGCAGGGCAGGGCAAGGACCAGTCCAGAGGCAGAGGCAGGTAGTGAGAGGTGGAACAGCCTAGGCGCTGAGCCCCCCAAGAAGAAAGCTTTGGGGCAGTGTGTCCTGAGTCAGCACCCGTGATGCTGACCCAGGCCTGTGGTGGAATGCAGGACCGGCACTTGGCCCAGCCACACCTCCTGTCTCTCTCAGCAGGCACAGGCGCCTGCCAAAGCCAGAGGACAAAGTCCCTGGAGAGACACACTCAATCTGCAGTCCAAACAAATTAAGCAACCCTCAGAGGAAGGCTGGAAATCTGTCACCGAGCAGCAGACCCACCCCTTCGCCCCCACCCCACAAAGGAGCCAAGTGTCTGAGCTTCCATCCGCTTCTGAAGTACTCAAGTCATGCATCAGGGATTGCCAGCACAGCCACTGCTAGCCTTCTGGGGGCAAGGCTAGAATTAAGCTCTTGGAGCCACTGGGCTGTTTTTAAATGATTTGCCATTAATTCTACAGCTTAGCTAGAGCTTTTCAGATGAAAGGTCGGTTGGGGGACCCCAAGGCTGTATTTCATCAGCGCTAATGCTGACTCAAGCCCACAGCCTGACACCTCCTTCAAATCCCTTGGACCAGAGCCTCGACAATGTTCCCAGTCCAAGGGGACTTCTTTCGAAATGCTCAAGTCTCCTCCCTAGCAGATTCATTTATATTTTTTGTTGTTGTTGTTCTTTGTGGCCCAAGCTGTCTGCATTTTTTTTCTCCTGGAGAAATATGCTAGAAGATTCATGGTGGTCAAACATCTGTTGTATCCTTAGTTCCAGACTGGCTGACTCACCTAAATGTCACGATCCATGGAGGTCTTTCCAAAGTGTGGATATGAGAAGATTTCACTGCTGCTCAGATGCCTCCTGTGACTCCTGTTTGCCACAGCACCCTACCCACCTCCCCAGCCCTTCAGCCCTGGGGAGACATTCATGCAGAATTCTCTATTGTTCCAGCTGTGCTCTCAGATAGATTCATTAGGCCGGGGTCTCCCTGTTCCCAGTAAACTATGGGTCTTTCCCCTGCATTGGTGCAGCACTCTGCCTGGACAGCCTGACTTTGTAAATCACAGCTGGGTTGTCCATGCTCTGCACTTTTCCCCATTGTCTGTTTACACTCCATTTTACCCAACAGCCCCTTGATTTAGCCAACTCACATGGCCTTCAGTACAGGGAGGCTCCTCTGGGAGGTTGTGTGCCTTCTCCTGTTCCCCTGCCCCTGCATCCCACTTTGGGAAGTGGGACTCAAGCACCAAGATGATCCCCAAATCCCCAGGTACCTTCCTAGGACACCACCCAACCTAGCATTCTATAAGGGATTTGCTTAACTTGACACACTCAAAATCAAACTCATGATTTCCTTCCCTCCCCAACTCTGTCACCTGTTCCCAGAGCTCTAACAATGGGGTCCCACCTCTAGGTCAGAGAGCTGAGAGTCTTCCTGGTCCCCCTGTCCCACTCCCTATACCTGAGGTCACCAGTATCAGTCCTTTTTGCTTCAGGCATGGCTCTTATGTCTGTCACCTCCTTTTTTCCTCATGTAGGGGCTCCCTATCTCCTGCTTGGCATGCTTCCAAACCTCCCTGCCATTGTCCACCCCTTTCCAATCTATACCCTTGCCTCTGAAAGCAACCACATCATGAACTCTATGCTGTCGATTGACCCACAGAACCCTTTATGGTTGAACTAGACTCATCTCTATAGTATCATTCCTCCTCTGCCAGATCAGGTCCTTTCTCACCTTTGGACTTTTGCATGAGCAGTTCCTTCTGCCCACAGCTGTGCTTTTGACTCGTTGGCTTCCTGCTTCTGTGTTAGTATTTATAGTATTATACCCAAACATATGTGTGGGTTTCTCTTTCAACAATCTGGAACCTGTTTGAGTTGTTAGTCCAGAGCCCAACTCAGAATCATTCTCAAATATTCGTTGAATGAATACAAGGATGGATGAGTGAATGGACAGATAAATGTAATGCTGTGTGTGTGTGTGTGTGTGTGTGTGTGTGTGTGTGTGTGTGTGTATAAGTGAGTGGGTGAGTGAATAGATGGGTAGGTAGATAGGTGGATGCATGTATGGGTAGGTGAATGGATGTGTGGGCTGGTAGATGGATGATTGGGTAGTTGGATGAATGGGTAAGAAGATGGATGAGTGAATGAGTAAATGAGTCAGTGTTTGCATGTATACTAGAATATGAGTGGACTTGACCTCTGGGATGTAAGAATCTGCTGGACTGCAAATTTCGACTGTCAGCTTCTTTTAGCTAATCATTAACAAAACAGGGATTATAATTGCCACAAGTATTTTCACATCATATTATAGTTGTCACTGATGTCTCTAATCATCATGCATGTTCACATTACTTTGCTTTCATAATTATTAGTTTCCATTTTACACAGATTGTCGTTTCTTGTTACCAATGAACTAGGAAAGTGGTGCATGCAACACTGTACCACACTCCATCAGAGTTACTTTAGTTTGGGTACTGGCACTGCTCCGTTAAGAGGTCCATAGGTTCTCACTGCATAGTGCCAGGGGTGGAGGGCCTAGCACAGCAATGGTTCAGAACACCTTTAAGTGGAAGTGAAAAGCAAAGGCCAAAGCCGCACACAGGCAAACTGATCTAGGAACTTTTGGGGGCGCCTGAGGAACAGGCCACGCAGGATATGGTGAGCTGCCAGGTTCTTAGCTCCTGCCTAGTGGAGAGGTGTGGCCGGTGCCCAGCATCTGACTTAAGCTTCCCTGCTGGTAGATATTTTCTGCCCACTCTTCTCCAAGGCAGTACAGAAGCCAGGGACCCTGGGGAGGAGAGATTGGATGAAGAAACAGATCTGTTCCACAGAGCTGGTGAGCTAGTCTGAACTCCTAGGCTGTGTCCGTTCCTCCTCAGCTCCCTGACCTGTTCCACACAGCAGAGCATCTTCTAGTCAGAAACTCCAAGGAGCTGACTTCCGAAAGACAGATTCCTTCCACGAAGGAAGGGGAGAAAGACAACTGTCAGGTACTTCCATGTCCCTTGGAGCTTTTGATCAAAGCTCCACAGACTGGAAAGGAGCAAAAAGACAGATCCTTGCAGTTCCTTGAACCTGTGTGGCTAAGATGGCATAGTAGATGCCCTGGATACATGAGTTCCTCACAGGACCCCGGCACTCTTCAGCTACATGGATTTGTTTGGTTTTTGTGATACTGGGTATCAAACCAGGACCTCACAGATACTAGGCAAATGCTTTACCACCAAGCTACACTCTCAGTCACCCCGCCTCTGCAGCAGCGTCAACCTCTATTTCTTCCCACTCCTGCAGCAAGGCAGTGGAGATGGAATGGCTGATGGTATCTAAACCAAATCCTGGCATTTACTAAAGGTATCACAACACAACCTGTCTGTCACCCAGGGAAGACTCAACAAGTCAATGGGCCAAGTTACATGTTAAAGCATGGGACCTGGAAGGTCAGAGTGTTGCACTAGATCAGTCACCAATGAGATTTCGTGGTTGCTGTCAACTGTCTCCAGTATCCTTTCTTCTCTCTCTCTCTCTCTCTCTCTCTCTCTCTCTCTCTCTCTCTCTCTCTCTCTCTCTCTCTCTGTTTTTGATCAGTAACAAAAGTATCACCCTTCCTCAAGTGTTTGTTGAAACACATGGCTCCGTGGTGTGATTTTGTTATCTGTACGAGTCAGATCAAGCTGATATAACAAAGACTCCCAGAATGGGTAGATTAAACAACAGAGATTTATTCCCTCAGTGCTGGAGGATAAGAGTTAAACAGGAACATAGACAAGGATGTTTCTCAGAGGCCCTTCTTATGGCTTAGAGATGGCATCTTCTTCCTGAGTATTCACATGGTCCTACCTCTGTGCATGTTTGTGTTCTAGTCTCATAAGGACACTATCCTTGCATCAGAACCCAACCTAATGCCCTCCATTTTCCTTAACTACCTCTTCAAGTGCCCAGTATCCAAATACAGCCACATTCTGAGGCACTAGGCATTAGGATTAGAACATTCAAATTTGGAGGAAGATGCTTTAGTCCCTAATGAGCCTGTATTTCTCAGCTTCCCTTACAGCTAGTCATGACCAAGTTCAGTCCTGTCAAACATGCTGTGTGCATCTTCCAGGTCACCTCCCTAAACAGTGCAGCTCTGCACTACTTTGACTTCCCTTCTTAGTGGTTGGCCCTGCTGCCTTTGGTAAGATGGCAGAGTTGAAAGATAACCTAGGTCTGTGGATAACTTCAGGGATTAGAGCTGTCTGTCCCTCCTTTACTGTCCTGGTCATGGTAACGAATCTCCATGGAATGACACCACATGACATGTAACCTTAGGGACAAGGTGGAGGGTTTCACACCACGAGGCAGGGTAAGATGTTGGCTCAGTCTCTCTTCCTCTCCTTTTAAAACATTAAGGCCAGTCATGGGAGCCTCACTGTGATTATTAATCTTGTCACCTTTATGGGATTATAGCCACTGTGGAAACAAGTCTGTGGGCATGTCCATGTGGGATTATTTTAGATTAACTGAGGTGGGAAGACTTACCCTAAATGAGGGTAGCACCATTCCCTGGGCTGGGGGGCTCACACTGAATAAAAAAGAGAAAGTGGACTGAGCATCAGCACTTGTCTCTCTTGGCTTCCTGACTGTGGATGCCATGTGACTAGCCAGGTTCTGGCAGCCATACCTGCCTGGTCAAGATGGACCATACCTCCTGGAACTGTTCCTAAACAAGCCCTGCCCCTTTAAGTTGCTTTTGTCAGGAATTTGTTGCAACAAGGAAGCAAGTAACTAAGACACTCATCTTGGTGACCTCATCTAATCCTCACAGCATCTGAAAGGGCCCACTACAGCTATCAGTAACTGTCATTAGCTGTGACTTTAGTGATCAAGTTTCCAACTCAAGGACTTGGAGACAGATGTTCACCTACGGCCTTCCATACTAGGAGCTGTTCTTGAACCTACAGATGATATTTCCAGGCCAGCGTGTGACATCTCAGAGGGCACCTGCCACAGGTGCCAGGCTTCTGAGCAAGGAGTCTGCATTGGTCTCCAAGGCAGGACAAAAGGAGACCGCCCTGTACTGCTGTGGGCAGGAGGCAGACCCTGAATGGAAGTTGCAGGGAGTCTTTGCTCTGCTTTTCTTCAGTCTACTCCGACCAACTTCCCACTGGATGGCTAGAAGCCAGAAGGATGTCTTTTTAAAATAAAGTAATTTGCAGACTTCTAGCTAGCATTATAGAACAGGAGGTGGGGGGGGGGTGTGTGGAGGAGGAAGCAGAATAAGCAGTGAATCATTCTTCTGAAGGTGTTTGATACACACTCCCCCTGAGTCTCACAGAAAGCTACCGTCAGCCGAGGCTGCTTCCTGTAGGGCCTGGTCACACTTAGTCCCCGGATCTCAGAGAGTCTCTTGACCACCTCATTCTCAGCTTGACAAGAGGAGATGCACCTCACCTCCTCTGCCTCTGGTTGATCTCCAGCCGCAGGCAATGAGCGTATGGCTTTTGGCCTCTAAGCTTCTGCTTGTTTTGTGAGTTGTTGAAATGCAACGCTAAAATAATTAAAACGTCAGATTTTATGTCCTTTGCCCATTTTTATTACAACATTTGCCTTTTCCATATCAATTCACAGCACTGCTTTTTACATTAAGGATATTAATCCTTGCAGTACAACACAGGCTGCAGGTAATATTTTCTCATTGTGCCTCGACATTTGCTTTTATTTATAGTGTTTTTGGTGTCAGGCTGTTCAATTTATAAGTGGTCAAATCTATTAATCTTTTCTTTTATGTATTTCCTTTTGGTTTCATACTTAGAAAGTTTTTCCCCAGGCCAAAAGTATATAAACATTTATATTTTATTTATTCTTTCATTTTTATATTCTCCAAAGTAATTTTGCATTAAAATAAGGAATTTATTTGGGGATATAGTATAAAGTTAGAAATTATGAATAATTTGATTTTACTTTGTAATTTATGGGGCCCCACTTTAACTTTTATTAAATTCAGATGGTAATTAATAAGTAGACAAGATAGATGATACATCAGACAGACAGACAGACAGACAGAGATCTAGACTGTCTCTTTTATTCCATTAGCCTGTCTGATATTTAGATTTATCGTATCTTCTTAAAAATATAAATTTCCAGGGCCATCATGACTAAGATTAGGGTGTGGCACAGTATAATTAATTAACAAATAGGTATTGAGCTGGGCCTAGCAGCAGAGTCTGGTCACTCCAAGAGGCTGAGCTGGAGGATTGTAAATGCAAAGGCAACATTGTCTACAAGGGAGTTCAAGGCCAGTCTGGGCAACCTTGTGAGACATTGTCTCAAAATACAAAGTAACGAGAAGGTTGAGGCTACCCCTCGGTGGAGCCCTGGCTGGGCAGGCACCCACCGGGTCTTGGCTTTCCTCCGCAGCCCTGCAGACAGAAGAAGAAAAGAGAAGCTATGCACACTGAGTGACTGGGCTTTTTCTGTACCAGAATATGTTTGGGTTCGTGTTTTTCTAAGTCGGTTGATTGTGGTCTGTGATTTATATGCAGCCAATCCTCCCTGCTTTTAGAGTCCGGTGTGAAGGACTTCACAGATTCACACAGTGGGACCCATCACCCACACAATTACTCAAGATATGCAACAGTTTCTTTGCCTCAGGAAAGCTTCATCTACTTAACTACTTTTATTTTAAACCACAGGTTAAAAAAAAAAAAACTTGATAAAATTTATCATCCTCGCTAGTTTTTTTTTTTCTTTTTTGAAACAGAACTTCACGTAGCCAAGGCTGGCCTGAAACTTGATATGCAGCTGAGGCTGACCTTGAACCCTTGATCCTCCTGCCTCCACCTCCCAAATACTAAATTATAGGTCTAGGCCACCATACAAGTTTAAGCTGGGGATCAAATTCAGACCTCTGTGTGTGCCAGGCGACTTGGTCAACTTGGCCTCATTCCTAGCTCCTCTTCTCCATTTTAGAGTGTACAGTACAGTAGTGTTATGTTCATCCTCAAGCTTATGCAGCAGAATGGCGAGACTTTTCATCTTGTTGATTAGACACTTTAAAGTTCCCCATTCCCTTCCTCCAGCCCCACAAAACAGCATTTGGCTTCCATTTTTGGTAAGTTCTGCTCCTCGAGGGACTTGGGAGTAAGTGTGATTGGTTCTACTGTGTGGTTGGCCTTCATGGGTTGAAACTATTGGCGAAAAATCCAAATTGTATAGGTACTGAGCTTTGTGGACTTTCCCTTGCCATTCTCTGACTTGCACAGGGGAAGAACTGATGTGTCGTTGGCACGGTGCCACGTATGGTGACACACAGAGAGACAGAGTATGTAGCAGGGTGTGGCTAAGTCATGCACGAATGCTCTGTGTTCTTCAGAGGAAGCAAGTCCCTCAGAGAGTGTAGTACGTTGGGGTCTTGGGATCTCAGGTGCTAGAGATCACTGTCTCTTTGAGCACAACTGCAAAGGCTCACCACACTGCAGCATTGAAAGATTTTTCTCTTTGTATCTGTGTGTGTGTGTGTGTGTGTGTGTGTGTGTGTGCGCGCGCGCGCGCGCTTATGTGCATGTGTGCACACACAGATACACATGGACTTGTGCATGTTTGTGCATGTAGAGGCCAGAGATCAGCCTCAGGTGTCATGTCTCAGAAATCAGCCTCTTTGTTTTTTGACATGGGTTCTCTCACTGGCTTGAGGCTCACCAATTAGGCTAGACTGACTGCTTGTGAGTCCCCAGTGTCCTTCTGTCTCCACTTTCCTGGGGCTGGGATTACAAGTGCATGCACAAAGCCTGGCTTTCTGTGTGGGTTCTGGGGGCTCAAATGCATGTCCCCAGGCTTATGTGGCTAACACTTTCAACAAATGAACATTCCCCTGCCCCTTCCTTTATGTTTAAATACTCCATTGTACTTGGCAGGCCTTGAGGTGCCCCACTCCTACCTGCCCTGGGTCCTGATCAGTTCTCAGTCTCTCTGGTTTTCCTTCTCCAGAGGGTCGTGTGCATGGCCCCTCCCAGTAGGCTTTTGAGACTGGCTTTTACTTCCCATAATGCATCAGAGGCTCATCCATGAAGGGATGATGCTGTGTGTCCTTTCTTTTTACTTTTGAGCCACATTTCATATTATGGATGCATCAGAGTTGATCTATCCATTTCTCCGCTGGATATGAATTTGAGTTGTTCATGTTTTTGTTATTACTGCCTCATCATGCATTTTTATAGTGAAACCATCTAATACCAACTGTAGTAGCTCATCTCCCACCACTGTGTTGAAGTTCTGAAAGCTAGGGGCTTTACTACGAGAAGAGGTTTATTTAGACGTCAAGTTTAGGAACTAAATATCCAAACTGCAGGGCACCAGCTCTGGTAAGAGCTCCTCATGGCAGATGGTCTCATGGTAGGCATGTGCAAGAGTATGAGACCACATGTCTAGACAGGAAGCCAGAGAGAGGGAGAGACTTGGAGGGGCCTGGCAGGCTTTTTATAACAACTGGCCCTGTGGAGTCCACCATGAGCAGTACCTTCAATCACCCGGTTACTTCCTATTGGGTCCCATCTCTTAAAGGCCCCACTAGGTCCCCACATAGCACACAAGTTCTGGGGGACACATTCAAACAATATGCAAATCACAGCAGTTTGCTATGCAGGTGTCAGTTGCAGCCAGAGTTAGAGGAGACCCCTAGAACATGGCACCCCTAGAACATGGAAGTGAGAGGGGAGGGACCAACCTCCCCACATGTTTGAGTAACATCAGAGGACTCCCTGAAAGAACCAGGTCTTACAAACAAAACCAACCAACTAAACACCCCACCCACCAGCCCCAGTCCCCACTGTCACATAACCCCATCCCCACCAAAAGCCAAAAACCAAGCAAAACAGGGCTAGAGAGATGTTTCTGCTGATAAAATGTTTGTTTCAAAGGCAGAGGGACCTGAGTTCAAGACTGGCCAAGCACCCATGTTTAAAAAACAAAAAGAAAGAAAAGCTGTGCATGGTAGAACCCTCTTAGGATTCCAGTGTTGGAGAGATAGGCACACACACACACACACACACACACACACACACACACACACAAACACACACACATCTCCTGTGATTCAGAAATACGTAAGTCAGACCTCCACAGCATGGTAGAAAGTGCAAGGTCCACATCCCAGGCCCACTGCTTGCTGACTGTGTGACTTTAGACTACCTTGGCCCCTGGAAGTCCTAGTTCCCTTGTGTATAAAATGGAGTCAAGAATGTCTTCTTCATGCAGCTGTGGAGGTGAATAAGATGCCATCTGTAAAGAGTCTAACATGGTCTGTGATTCATAACAAACTCACTGAGGTTGTTACTCTTAATTGCCCACTGTGATTGTTTGAAAGAAAATGACTCCCAAAGGGAGTGGCACTATTAGGAGGTGTGGCTTTGTTGAAGTAGGTGTGGCCTTGTCTTAGGATTTCTATTTCTGTAAAGAGACACCATGTCCATTGAAACTGTTATAAAGGAAAAGCATTTAACTGGGTGGCTTACATTTCAGAGGTTTAGTCCATTATCATCATGGTGTAACGTGATGGCATGTAGGCAGACATGGTGCTGAAGAAGGCGTTGAGAGTTCTACATCTTGACCCACAGGCAGTAGGAAGCGGTCTGAACTAGGTATAGCTTGAGCATAAGAGACTTCAAAGCCCCCACCCAACAGTGACACACTTCCTCCAACAAGACCACACCTACTTCAACAAAGCCACACTTCCTAATAGTGCCATTCCCTTTGTGGGCCATTTTCTTTCAAACCACCACAGGCCTTGTTGGAGGAAGTGTGTCACTGTGGGAGTGGGCTTTGAAGTCTCCTTTGCTCAAGCTATGCTCAGTGTGGAAAACAATTTACTTCTGTTCCCTGTGGATCAAGATGTAAAACTCTCAGCTCCTTCTCCAGCACCACATCTGCCTCCACGCCAGCATGCTACCAGCCATGGTGATAATGGACTAAACCTCTGAACTGTAAGCTAGGCTCAATTAAATGTTTTCCTTTATAAGAGTTCTGTGGTCATGGTGTTTCTTCACAGCAATAGCAACCCTAATTAAAACACCTACCATTGGCAAAACCGAGGTCCAGATTACTGACCACATGCTCCACACTGCCTCTGCCTCCCATGTAAGGGCAGCTGTGGTCCTGGCTGTGGCACTAGGCTGCCTTCCTCTGTCCCCCACCCCCACCCCATCCTGGACATCTCTTGACTGTATCCTGCACACCCACACTCCAACCTGAGCATCTGGTGAAGAAATTGCCAGGGAGCCACAGGAGTCCTCAGCCTGAGCCTATAGTCCCCACGGGCCCCAGCTGGGGCCCATCAATCTGCAGGAGCAGAGAGAAGACAAGCGCTGGGAAATTACAGCCCCATCAGACCGCCATCATCCGCTACGCTCCTCCTCAAAGTGATCAACGGCCCTTTGGCTCTCACCTTAAAGATTGAGGGGAGGGATAACTCCACCAAACTTCGCCTGCACTGCTGGCTGCCTGAGAGCCAGAAACCATGATGGATGGAGTGCCTGGAACATAGAAAGCAAGCCAGCAAGAATCTCTACACATCGCCAGAGGAGGTCCCAGTGGGGGGCAAGGGGGTGCATGGCCCCTCGTCTCCCAGACCCAGCTGCCAGAGCTCTATTTTCAGGAGAGCGAGGGCCACAGCTGTTTGTTTCCACACCTAGGAGACCCCAGGTAACATGAGATATATGAATGAATGAATGAATGAATGAATGAATGAACGGATCCTTGTTCTGTCTTTGCTGCTGTTAGAATTTTCTCCAGTCACTTTGGACCAGTCACATGACCAGTGGGAGCGTCAGTTTCCTTATCTGTAAAATAGGCTGTGGGAAGCATTGGATCTGTATCCCAGACCCCCGAGAGGGGTGGAAGATGAAATATCGGTAAAGCTGAAGAAGTGGTGGCAGGAAAAGGTAGATCAAGAGTTCAAGTCTGGGCAGGCAGCTGATTCACAACACAGCGGACTCCTATGATGTCTGGTGGCCTCTTTTGTCTGGGTCTCGTCTGCCTTGGAGTAACCACACAGAGACAGGGCTTAGAGAGCAAGCCTTTCCTGTTCTCTGCAGCATGTGGCATTCCTGTGTCGAGGTGGGATCCTTAGACAGGAAAGGCCATTGGGTGTCATGGACCAAGGGACACCTGTGCTTTCCTGGGGCAGGTTCATAGGGCGGAGTTATGGGAACCTGACTTTTGTGTGAGTGTGGTGCTCCAGACGCCACACTTCCTGACCAGGACAGTGGGAGCTGTGGGAAGTTCTGGAGAAGCAAACTAGCCACTCAGTCCTTAGCTTTGTTAAACAATTGGTGTTTTAACGCCTCCCCCGAAAGGGATCTGCGGTTGGACATTGGTGCCTGGGGCAGAGAAATAAAGGAAATGGCCGGGAAGGTCACTGTCCCCCAAGGCAGTAGCCCTCTACAGGCATGGATGCCAGGAGTCCCTCGGCACTTCAAGCGTTAGTCTGAATCCTGAGATGACATGGAAGGCTCCAGCATGGGAAGAGCAGGGAGCAAGGCCAGGCTTAGGCTAGCAGGTATCCGGTGAGACTTGGAGAGAGAAGTGACTCAGACAAGGCCTTTGGGATCTGAAACTAGGTCTCCTCGACAGGTCCAAGTGCTCTTGGGATGACATGGGTACTATTCTTAAGGAAAGCCAGCCATGAATGAGAGGTTCTTCATTTCCCTCAGGATTCTCCTTCCCTGCCACCTTCCCCAAGCCACCAGCATCCTGAGGCATGCACCCACAGTGCAGTCATGAGGAAGAGAAGGGGCGCCTTCCACGAAATGTGGGTGAGGGTCCCAGAGTCCACACACACTGCCACCGGAAAAATACATATAGCTCAGTCATAGAGTACAAGAACTGAGGGGATGGGTGACCCATGTCTATGTGTGTGTGACATACTGGGACATCCAGGTTTTTAAATTTATAGTTTATACAGATCTAAGGCAGTCTAGTCTAATCCGTGCATAAGTTCAGAGAGAAGCTTAGAGCAGATTTCTAAAGAGAGACCAAGGAAGCCATTGTTTAGTTTATTCAATCTTTCAGTTATTTGTTGTTCTGATCAAAGCCTTCCTAAGGACTTGTTGGCTTCCAGGACTTAGGCCTGACCTGGCTCACAGAGCTGAGGAAGACAGCCCTGGCACCACCATGAGGGTATGGGGGAGACAGTGCCAAGCTGAGGGTAGGATGGAGGCCCTGCTCCAGGGGGCAATTGTAAGTGGATGGACAGGAGGTAACCCTGGAGGACTCCCCAGAGGAGACGCTATCTAGTGTGGTCATGACAGATATGTAGGAGTTAGGAAATTGCTGGGCTTTGGTGTCTATAGGTCATTTTCCAATGGGGAAACTCAACCCTTGCAGAGGAAGCCTAGGCAACGCAAGGTGGAAAGTAAAGCCAACTTCTTCAATCCCAGGCTAGTGTGCCTAAGGGGTAATCTGGGAGACAGTGTAGTTAAAGAAAACAGTTATTCCCTATAGCAGTCGGCCAGCACCAATGTCTTCATAAAACACAGCACAAAGACAATCTATGCAGGACTAAATACAGATGTTTACTGCAGAGCCGTCCATCACTCCACTCACCCATCCATCCATTTCCCCTTCCATCCATCCATCATCCTTCCCTACATCCATCAATCTATCATCCTTCCTTATATCTATCCACCATCCATTCATCTTCCCACCTGGCCTCCCTCCCCCACACCCCCAATAACATCTCCTGAACACCTCACGAGTATTTTTCTGGAGCAAACAGGAGAGCCTAGCTGTTCTCATGGAGGAGAAGTCCTCTCTTTGCAGGGAGTTTCCTGGAAATGATCACCATCTGTTTGAGAGAAGACAGTAGACTAGTTTGACTGTCATATTGACCTAATTCATATTCCCAGCTGCCTGAAATCCATTCTCATCACATGTTCACCTCCATCACCACTGCAAGAAGAAGGAGGAGGGGCAGCAGGGGGAGGAGGAAGGGGAGGAGGAGGAGGAGGAGGAGGAGGAGGAGGAGGAGG
The DNA here is from genome assembly GCF_949786415.1 of Peromyscus eremicus. NCBI lineage: Eukaryota > Metazoa > Chordata > Mammalia > Rodentia > Cricetidae > Peromyscus > Peromyscus eremicus. The sequence continues at coordinate 51,202,626 of NC_081430.1, read as the reverse complement.
AAGGAGAGGAGGAGGACACACTGGGACATTTGATAAGAAACTTACTGGCAGCAGGACCAGCCTATCTTTTCTGCTGTAGCTAATCACCATACTGTGTAAGGAGGCACCCTACTCCTTCAGCTATCTGCAGGCAGGGGTAGCGGAGCCCATACACAGTGATGAATCCTCCCGGTGGAGCCATCACTGCTGAAGATCCTCTGAGCCCCACCCACCGGTGTGAACTTACGACAGCCTGTCACAACTGTTCTGGGCAGTTACGGGTCTTCACTCTTGGGCTCTCCCAAATGGAGCACCATCTAATTCCCAGTTCTCCTTTCCAGGAAAGACAGTCTGGGCCCGGGAGAGTGAGCAGCTTGACCACAAGGCAACAACATCCACAACAGACACAGAGGGAGAAACCACAGAACCTGACTCGCTGATCCCTACTCTAGTATGCAGAGCTGTGACTCAGGGTCTAGACAGATGTAACATCCCAAATGAAGATTTCCTTTCATACCCAGAGTGAGATGCAAGGATCAATCAGGACCCAAGCTTGGGCAGGGAGGAGCTAAGCCTCTGAGCCGTGGCCACCTCTTCTAACTCACAGAGTCTGAGTCTCCCTTAGTCTCAGTCTTGATCATCAGTTCAAAGAAAGCAGGCATCCATCCCAGCAGGCTGCCACTGTGGTTTTATAATAATGAAATTTGTTTTTACAACCCCAAGCTTCTAATGACTAAGTGAAGCGAACTGCAAGGGGGGGGGGGGAGGAGGCTTAGGCAGGTGGGCGGGGACATGCCTAGAGACCTGTCACTCATACGAGGCTGAGTCGTGACTGAGATGCACATGCATACCACACCCACATGAACATGCACACACATCTGCAGATCTCTCTCTCTCTCTCTCTCTCTCTCTCTCTCTCTCTCTCTCACACACACACACACACACACACACACACCAGATCACCTCTAGTGCTCAGTACTGAAAATGTAAGTTCCAACTGTAGCCCTTCTGTGACACAAGGAGAGCCCTTTCTCCCTGCCTCAGTTTCCTAACCTGTAAAGTGGGTGGCGTCAATACTTACCTCTCAGGTCAATGTCTGGCCACATGAATGGCAGAAGTGTCTAAACTAAGATAAAGTAACTAATGCCAGCTTTGACAGTGCCCTGAGTGACTACTGCTTGTTTGCTTGTTTCTAGAATTTTCCTCCTCTTCCTTTAACAATGCTTTAACAGACTAGCCCTGAAGGCAGTCCAGGTTGGCAGCCATGATGGAAGCTCTGGTGTGAGGTGGCCTAGCTTTGAATTTGAACAAAGTTCCTGGTTTATTGAGAACCTACTATGTGCCAAGCCCTGAACTAAGAACTTTTCCTCATCTGACTCTTTATAGGAATCCAAGGGAGTCCTCACCAAATCTTTGAGATGGCAGAGTTCTGAGGACAGAGACTCCCCGCCCCAGCTCCGTCCCACCGCTACAGTTAACAACAAGTCATAAAGCCTTGGAAGTCCAGGGGTCCTGGGGTGCAACTGAATCTTAGAGGAGGCCTCTGGTCCCACTTGAGATGAGTGAGACTCCTGTTCTTGGAGATGTGCAAGAAGCTGTGGCCAGTGCTCCCTGGTGAGAACTCAGGGTCCCTTGGTCTTAGTTAAGGTCCGTTCCTATTGCTACAATTAAACACGGTGGCCAAAAGTAACTTGGGGAGGAAAGCGTTTGTTTAATCGTACAGCTTACCGTCCATCACCAAGGGAAGGCAGGCACTTATCAGTCCAGGCACAGGGGTCAGGAGCTGAAGCAGAGGCCAGGAAGGAGTGGGGCTTGCTGGCATACCCTTCCTGACTTCCTCAGTGTGTTTTCTTATACAATTTGTCTTATATCGAGGGATGGCACCACCCAGAGAGAGCTGGTCCCTCCTACATCAGTTGTCAATCAAGAAAATGTCAATCAAGGAAATGCAGACAGGCTTGCCTACAGATCAATCTTATGGAGGCATTTTCTCAGTTGAGGTTCCCTCCTCTGAGATGACTCTAACCTGTGTCAAGTTGACAACAACAACAACAATAACAACACAAGAACTAGCCAGCACACTGCTGGTTCCCATTTCTACAGCACTTCAGACTCCAAAGATCAGCATCTCCTTCATGCATCCAAATGCTGCCAAGGAGACCTAGACCTCACCCACCACCCAGCTCAGTGCTGCTCTGGAAGTAGGAGTCCTGCCCCCTCAGGCTTCCCTGGGGCTCCTTCACAGGGGGTTCTCACATACCAGGCTGAGTCAGGATCTGCTTAGCCCTTCACTGTCGCTGGCCCTGGAGAGGCAACCTCACCAACAGCAGCCAACAGCCCCAGGAGCTCTAGAGGAGTGATTGCCTGCCCTGCCTGCCACCACCTTCCCCCACAACCCCCCCCCCCTTGTCACCTGCCTCCCCGGGAGGCATTATCTCACACTGGCGATTCCACAGAAGGGAATGGCTCCCCAAGCCCTTCTGTGGTGGATCGAGCCCCTGTCCCCTCAGCCAGTCCTCCCTGCAGCCCTGTAGGAAGAACGGTGAAATCCTGCTTTAACACACGAGGAAACCAAGGTTCGGAGAATTAAAACCACTCATCCAAGCTGCCTCAGCCTGCAGATGGCAGGGACAAGACCAGAGTCTAAGAGGGTCTGACATAAAGTCTTGGCCCCCTTTCCACCCTGGGTCTTGAAGACCAGCTTCTGACTGCCAATGATCTAACCACATACCCCCTGCCTGCACCCTATGCTTTGGACTTCACTTGGCCATTGCTGGCAGCGGGTGTAGGGGGTGTGCAGGATCATGCCCTCCAGCCCAGGGCTCAGTCATCTGGCTATGTCAGGTCTCCCAATGAAAAGCCAGTGTGCATACATGGTTGGGGCAGGGTAACAACCAGAGAGCAGCAGCTGCTGACCAGGCGTCAGGCCTGAACCTTGCGGCTGGGGTGGTAGGAAGAGCCATGCCTTTCAGTGAGAAGTTCAGGGTCTGGGTAGTGGACGGCTGTATACCTCAGGCCAGGGAAGAAGCTGTGGCTGTCCTTGGCCTCAGGGAGCATCTAGGTACTCCTTCCGGGGCACAGGTTCATAGCTGGAAACACACAGAGATGTGGGTCTTGGGCAGATAAGGAGTCAAGCTGCAGAGATGCAGGCTGCCCAGGAAGGTGGGAACCAGCATGGGTTCAAAGTCCCAAGTAGCACTTCAGTCACTGGGACACACATGAGGGAGGCAGGCGCTGGCCTTGCAGGATCTCAGAACTGTGGACTCAGGAAGCAGGGGGCATGTGGCTGTTAAGGTCCAGCAGACCCCAGACTCATTACCTTGGGCTTGTGAGGCACCTCTGGGGAGACAAGTACCCAGGTCTACCAGTTATTACCCCAGGCTTGCTCATATGCAAGGCTGCTCCAGCTCCTCTTCTTTGTAGGTGCCTGTCCCAACCCAATCCACAGAAACCCCTGAGGTGGGCAGCATGGTTCTGACTGAAGTGTGTGCTCAGTGGGGTGCCCCAGCTACCCCTAGAATGCCACAAAGGCAAGAGCTGTGTGGATATTATGTGGGTGTCCTGGGAACCCCAAATGTCAGGGGCTTGGCTCCACTGGGGTAGAGCTGGGGTTGCTGGGTTTTCTCCCCAGGCAGCGGGTTGGAATCTGCCTTTTCTCAGCTGTGTGGTCTTGAGCAGGTCCTGGCCCCACCCACTTCACTTCTCTCTGGGAGTACAGAGGACAGAGTGTGAAGTTATCCACTTGGGGAGCAAAGATGAGCTGGGTAGTTAAGGCACCCTGCAGCTGGGGCATGACTGGGCAGTGGTGAGCGTCTTCCCACATGGGTCTCCCTACAGAAAGCACTGTTTTCTCCACGTTGAGTCCTCCAGATGAATAGGGTCTGGCATTTGAGCATGTCCAGGACTTGAGGCAGACATTGACAACGCACTGTCCACTCACTTCCCAGGAATGGTGGTTTCCATTTGAGCCACCTGGTAATCTAAGACAGAGGCCTCTTGTCTCTGGGCATGGACACCAGAATGCTACCATGTTACTGTTTTTTAAACCCACTCCTAATTTGATAGTAATGTCATTATTGGAGTGACATTTTTTTCCATAAGCATATCAGTGAGTCGTCTTTTCATGTTGTCTGCCTTTTGTGGTGTGTTTACAGCATTTCAGAGGTAAGTTTCATGAAATGATGGGCACAGGTCTATTGGTGAAATTATTAAGGCCACTCGACGTAGTTAAAAGGGAGGTTTATTTTGTGGGGTAACTTACAAGTGAAGGGATAGTTTACAGGGTCTGGGAAAGACGTAGCGCAGTCCGGCGGTGTTCTCTGGAGAACTCTGCTCGGTCTACCTCCAGGGTCCAGGGTCCAGGAACCAAGAGAGCCCACGCATCCGGATCTTGGGTCTTCAGTGTCCTCTCTCAGCCCCACCTTGTAGGCGTGACCATTATTGAAGCCTCGATGGGGGTTGGAACTTCCAGATCAAAGCTGGAATGGCTACCCACTACACAGGGCCCTTCAGGATCAAATGTGGGAGTCAGTTTGCCCAACAGTTGGAATGACACAAAGAAGCAAAAAGCCAGCAGGGGCTGGAGATGTGACCCAATTAGTAGAGCTCTTGCCTAGCACCCATGGAGCCATGGAGTCCATCCTCAGCAAGCATAGGCTGAAGTTAACGGCACATGCTTGTAATCCCAGCACTTGGGAGGTAGAGGCAGGAGGATCAGAGATTCAAGATCATCCTTGGCTACATAGTGGGTTCTAGGCTAGCCTGGGCTACACAAGACTTTATCTTCAAACGATTAACAACAACAAAAACAGCCAGTGCACTGAGTTAGTGTCGAGTGCAGCATATTGCTTCGTGTACTTGAGTGGTTGTCATTATGGTACGTGTTTTAAAGCCAACTTAACACAGGAATGAGCTGTCGCCTCGGGCTTACATGACTCAGACACACACATGCACACACAAACGGCAGTGAAGAATGGCATACAATTATATCTCCACGGTGGTTGGTGGTGGCAGCTATGAATTATTGAGTAATTTGATAACTAATTCATGACTTTCCTGCTACAAATGGTGTCATCAGAGACTCATTGAGTAAAAATCTGGTGAACCCAGTGCCTTCCTGAAACTGGAATAGCCCAACTGTTTCTATGAATGTGTGAATGAGAGTCTGTGTGTGTGTGAATGGCCTGTGTATGTATGTGTGTATGTCTGTGTGTGTGTGTGTGTGTGTGTAAATGGCCTGTGTATGTATGTGTGTATGTCTGTGTATGTGTGTCTATATGCATGTGTATGTGTCTGTGTCTGTGTGTCAAAATGTTATGTGTATGTGTGTGTGAGTGCCTGTGTGTGTGTATATATGCCTCTGCATGTTTGCATTTGTGTCCAAGCACACTTCTGACTGCTAGCTGAGTGTGGAAGCAATGTTCACAAGCAATCCCAGACTAGCCTTGAACTCATTATGTAGCTGAGGATGTTCTTGAACTATTTATTTATTTAATTAATTTAATGTGAGTGTTTTTTATGCATGTATGTATGTGCACCATGTGTGTGCAGTGCCCGGAGGCCAAAAGATCCTTGGAATTGAAGTTGCAGGCTGTTTTGAGCCTCCATGTGGGTGCTGGGAACGGAACTCAGTAAGTGCTCTGGACTGCTGAGCCATCCCTCCAGCCCCTTGTATCTTTTACTCATTCATCTGTTGAGAGGCTCTTGGCTGTTTCTTTTGGTTGCAGTAAATAAGGTCATGGTGTCCAAGTATTTGAGTCCTTGCTTTTAATTCCACTAAATTAACTTGTTCTTTATAAAGTGTGGAAGTCTATGTTTACTACCCACTTTTCTGTGCTCTACATATCTTATTACGCTGTGGCAGTTTGGATGAGAGATGTCCCCCTCCGTTTTCAGGGAAACCTATCTAAAACAACAAGCTTCCCCTCGGATCTGTTCTCAGCCCCGCTGTCTAGATTCATCTTCTCTGAGGCTTCTTTTTATTCCACAGACACTTTAGGAGTGTTTGCAGCTGACACCGGGAAGCAAAGGAGGTCAGACATGACCTCAGCTCTCAAAGACCTTCAGCGGCCTGCGAGACCAGACCAGACAAAGGCGGGAGCCACCAGGACCCCGTGTCCCTGTGTGTGCCGTGACTGGAGACCAGAACAAGGTTCTTAAAACCAGACGGGGCTCTACAACATCTTAGATGCTGTTGCTACAGCCGAAGCAATAAGGATGAAAAGTCACCCAAGAGACCAGGGCTGAGGTTGGTGTGGGTCAAGGAAGTGCGTTATCCACTCCTTCTCTCCCCCCTCCTCCCATCCCTCTCCCCCTCCCTTTTGTATTTATGCTTGTTTCTGGGGGACGCACATGTCATGCACACTTGTGGAAGTCAAAGGAAAACTGGGTGTAGGCCCTTGGATGCCTTCCACCTTTTGGTTTTTGAGACAAGGTCTCTCACTGATTCGTGACTTTGTCATGTTGAGCACACCAGTTGGGCCCCAAGCTTCCAGGAATCTCTGTCTGCCGGCTCATTGCTGCTGGGTTTATAAACACAGACCACCACACTCAGCTTTTGATGTGGGTTCTGGGGAGCTGAACTCAGGGTGCCTCAACTGGGGGATTGCCCAGATCAGATGGGCCTGTGGGTATGTCTGTGGAGGGATGATCTTGATTGCCAATTTATGCAGGAGAGCCCCGCCCACAGTGAGTGGTACTAACCCCTAGGGAGGCGGGCATGGGATGTACGAGGAAGAAGCTGACCATGAGGCAACAGGCAGTGTTCCTCCGTGCTTTCTACCTTAAGTCTTTGCCTGAGTTCTTGCCACGACTTCCCTCCTTGATGAACTGTAACCTGTCAGCCGAAACAAACCCTTTCCTCCACTGGGCTTCTTTGGTCATGGAGTTTGTTAGAGGAAACAAAATCAGGACTGTTCCCATTTTACAGGTGAGCACATGGAGGAGTGGTTACCCAACTGAGAAGTGGCAGAACTCCTATTCGGCTACAGGTCGGCTTGATTCCAGACCCTAAGGTCTGAGCTTCAGGAACTCATTTTCCTCATAGGTGGGATGGGGGTTGGGGTGGAAGACTCCATGGGGCTCAGACACTGACAGTGACAAATGACAGGAGTTTGCACAAGGTGACAACTAGCTCAGATTTGGTATTTTCCAAACGTAATCTGACCATTGCTACAGCAGCCTCTTCTGTACCCACAATGGGAGAGGAAAAGACCTTGTTGGCTGTGTGGCCAGTGGGGTAAAGAGCAAGCAGCGCCCCCTTAAGGCTAGATCCTTAGTGGCAGCAAGGATCCCACTACCACTACCATCTCCCTGCCTGACTCAGCACTCCTGGTGAAGAAACTGCCCTCTGTTGCTAGCCTTCCAGGGTCTGAGGTTTCATTAAAGAAAGTGACATTTTCTCTTAAGTTTCTCTCTCTTGGAAAGCCTAAGAAACATCGTCTAATGAGCACAGAGGGCCTCCAGGGCACAGTAATATACACTATGGCTAGTTTTGACTCATCCTGCTCTCGTCCAGAACAATCTTAATTAAGTGGAAGGTGCTGGTAACGCTACAAGAATTTACCAACTGTCTCTCAAAGTAACTCTGATTAATAGCAGAGGCACAAAAATGTCTCTATAACCAGGTCACATGATATAATACAAATGACTGTCTATTGCTATTTTTAAGTAATGTTTATTAGAATCCCTTGGCGCGTAATAAATTTAATTTACAGCTGCTTGCAGTCTGACTTACACACAGCCTCCTGCGGCTCAGCTCATTAACACACTTGGGAAGAAATGAGTTTTCCCATGCATTCTCCCATTCCATTTCTCCTTCCTTATGAGGCCAGATTGTGAGACTCTTTGAGAGCAAACACCACTCTTGTCTCCAGTACAAATTGCCTTAAATGCTCCGAGTTTGTTAATTATCACAGAGGCACACAACACAAATTCCTGTTAGACAGCCTGAGGCAGAGAGGTGGAGAAAGACTTGGTGAGTCAACCACGCTCCTGCAAGCGATCATCCTTAGGAAGGATGAGACATGGGAGGCCTGAAGACAACCTGAGCTTCGAGAACATTCCAGCTGGAGATCTGGCAGCCTCTGAAGAATTTAATCACGAGATGCTTGGAGAGTAGAAGTGTTCTAGGTTAGGAGACCAAAGACCTGGGTTCTAGTTCTGCTGAGTTTGAGATGGAAGACACCAGAGGACTTGACCAGAGAGCCAAATTCAAATTTATTTTGGTTGGGTAGCTTGCTCTGTGAGGGTCCAGAGAGGATGCATTTAGAGCTTTTCACATACTGTGTACACCAAGAGGTAGAAATGAGAGATGCTACACATACTGCATAATACTCCTAAAAACTTTGTGGGGCAGAGTGGCTGAGTTCTAGTTCATCACAAGGAAGAACAGATATCCACCCATTCTTATTAAAGAAACTCAACTTGTAATAGGCAAATCCAGAATTGGGTGGTCTCGATGTGCTAAGGAGAAGAAGATACATCTTTTTAATGTTATTGTTGTTTGTTTTTCAAGACAGAGTTTTTTCTGTGTAGCCCTGTCTATCCTGAAACTCACTCTGTAGACCTCACATAGATCACTCACATAGATCTGCCTTCCGAGTGCTGGGACTAAAGGCCTGTGCCACAATGCCCAGCCAAAGAATATAAACCTTTTGATGAGATACCATATTCCCTTCCCTTGGACTCAAAGATAGCTTTCTCCTAATCAGAATGAAAAAATAATGTCATCTGTCCTAACCATTTATAGCTCCTGGACTGTACAGGAACAGGTAGGTGGTGGCTACTTGGCCATGGGCTATAATTCAACAACAAGCATGAACTAGCTCTTGCAATATGGAATGGAGCTACCCCACCAGGCTCAAAACTGCAGCACACTGATGGTTAGCTGGGGCAACGGGGGTCTTTTTTATTTTCAACACTTAGAACATTTACTTATGTGAAGAGCATGGATACACCTTGCCATAGTCCATAGTGTGTGTGTGTGTGTGTGTGTGTGTGTGTGTGTGTGTGTGTGTGAGAGAGAGAGAGAGAGAGAGAGAGAGAGAGAGAGAGAGAGAGAGAGAGAGAGAGAGAGAGGACAACTTAAGGAAACAGTTTTCTCCTTCTATCATGTGGGTACCAGGGACCAAACTCAGGTCACCAGGCTTAGCCGAAAGTGCCTCTGCCTGCCCAATCATCTCATCCCCATTTCACATTCTCTTTGGGGAGCTTTCTATGGTCACAACCGTGCTGTAGAGCCCCAGTGGTTGACAAAAAGAAATGCTCACTTTGACCGTGAGTCTACACGATTGCCTTGATTCTAGCCAAGCTCCGCTGATCCAGGCAGGCTTGCTCATGACCAGCAGTGGCTGCAGATCATCCAAGAGGCTTTGAGGTTACTGTCTGGGCTTGCTCACAGCTCAAAGTTCAGCCGGCAACTGGCTAATCTAAGGTGGCCTGTACTCCATGACCCTTTCACCTCTGGCAGGCTATCCACAGAGAAGCACAACCAGACAAAGCCAGCCACACAACACCCAGCACTATCTGGTCGGCTCAAAGCAGGGGCAAAGACTGCAAGTTGGAGTGAGGGTGGTCCTGGGTCACATGGCACAGCAGGTGGGTTAGGCGAAGGGGCTGCATTAGTCTGTTCTGTGTTGCTATGAGACACTAGGAGTTTGGAAATGCAGAGAGGGGATATATGACCCACAGAAATGGTGGCTAGAAAGTCCAGGGAACACAGTGCCTGCATCTGGCAACGACCTCTTTGCATGCATTGCATGGTAGAGAAGGAGAAAGGGAGAGAACCACGGGGGAGAACAAGCCAAACACAGAGGCTCCTCTGGGTTTGTCCCAGCCTGCTCTGCTGAGGATCATTCATTCCTTCAGAATCCAAGTCATCTGAGACTATGGAAATTGGTTCTCAAAGGAGGAGTCAATAGGAACCAATCATCTTCTATTGGGTCCCGCCTTTTAAAGGCATAATACTTCCATACAACCTCACCTGGGCACCAAGCTTCTAGCAGATGAACCTCTGGGAAACAAACCACATCAGACACAGCAGGACACACACAGGGCCACTGATTCACTGATTTTATAGGATATATGTGGTAACAGTCACTACCTATATCAGTGCCATGCCCCACATCCCATTAACAGCAGGTGCAGGTCATTGTTGCCTTGTGTGTTGGCCCTGAGCACCAGTGTCTTCTCTCTCACGACCTGGATTACACCCAAGGTTCACAAAGAAAGGTTTATTCCAGAGCTCTCTGTTGCCTCACCAACTACCTGAGACAGCCATCTTAAAAAGAGGGAGGGTTCTCTTGGGCTCAGAGTTTCCAAGACTGATTGACAGTTCCTGTGACTCAGAAGCACATCATGGTGGGAATGTGTGGCAAAGTCATTCCACTCATGGTGGGATGTAAGGGAGGAAGAAGATGTGGGCCCAGTGTCCCTTCAAAATCATGAACCCAGACTTCCCAGTAGGTCCTACCTCTTATAGAGCCCCTATACTTTGTGAAAACTGACCTACAAAACTCCATAGTACAAATGACTAGAACTCTGACAGAAAATTTAGTCACCTGCTAGTCCCTCAATACCCACTTCTGTATTGTTCATGAGTACTGACACCCTGATACATGACTGTCATGATTAAGAAGTATGTTTGACAGCCTCCCTTGCAGCTAGGTATAGTCATGTGATTATTTCCAGGGCAATAGAGTGCAAGTGAAAGTATCATGTGAGACCTCCAAAAGTGACTTTTAGAAGGAAGAATGTATCTTTCTTTTTTCTCTTTCTTTTTCCTGCTGGTAGAATTTGGGATGTGATGGTTGGAGTTTGAGCAGTCATCTTAAACCACGAGGTAAGAAGACTCCTATGTGCTAAAGATGGCAGCTCTTTAGTTAATAAGAACATGGATCTTGTTCCATAAGAAACTGTACTGATTCCTCCCCCACCCCACCCCCACAGATGCAGACTTGTCATATTTTTTCCAGAGAGAAAATGAAATTCTACTGTGCTCAGGCTTCTCTGGACATTGCTGATCATATCTGGTATTTACATAGTACTTTTAAATTTACAAAACCTATTCTCATTTATTTTTTCTTATGATATTCTCAGGCAAAACAAATGATGTTATTTATGTTCTCATTTTATAGACAAAGAAACAGAGGCTTGGGGAGTTTAATCAGCTGCCCAAGATCAGTGTGTTAGGCAAAAAACCAACTATGTGACTCTTGGGCCAAGCTGTCCACCAGCACAGGGTGCACTTGGCTCACTGGTCTCCCTTCCATCATTTCTCCTTCCCCTGGATGCTGCTGAGACAGGAGAGAAAGGTAGGGGTATCTGGGGACAGGAGAAGAGGAAAGGACCCCTCATCCTGCATCTGGCTGAAGCTGAGAAGCAAGAACTCCAGCACAATGAGCAACTGCATAAGGCCATCTCCCTTCCCAACTGTAAACCTGTAGTTTTCTAAAAATCTCATGGGAAACCCCATTTACAGGGAAAGGGCATGTGCTAAACCCCCGTGTAAACCTAGTAGCTCCTGTATCACCTTGTCAGATTAGAAACTCCATCTGTGGCATCTCCAGAGCCACTCTGTAATTCCGCTTGTCAAAAAATTGAGAAAATGCCTCAAAAGGTTTCTTAGAAACTAGAGAGCCACTCAAATGGAATATATGGTTAGTGCTAAGACACTTCATTGTGATTTTCCCTTGAGGAGTCCAATTCCCATGGTTGGATATGATCTCATTTGCCCCCTGTAGTCGGAAGTTTTCCTGAGTCTCACCCAGTCCTGCGGCTGCTCAGTCCCAAGTAAACACACAGAGGCTTATATTAATTACAATCTGTGTGGCTTATGGCTCAGGCTTCTGGCTAACTCTTGCATCTTAAATGAACCCATTTCTATTCATCTATATGTTGCCATGTGGCTGGTGTCTTTCCTCATTCCACCCTTCTTCATCTCTGTCCTCAGTTTGAATGCACTGCCTAACCTTATTCTGCCTCAGCATTGACCAAACAGCCTAATTTATATACCAATGAGAACAACACATATTCACTATGCACAGAAAGACATCCCACAGCAGCCCCCTCTAATTTACATAATGAGTTCCAGGCTGTGGTGGTTTGAAAGAGAATGGCCCATAGGTTCATTTATTTGAATGCTTGGTCCCTAGTTGGTAGAACTGTTTAGGAAGGATTAGGATGTGTGGTCTTTTTAGAGGAGGTGTGTTGCTTGAAATGAGCTTTGAAATTTCAAAAACCCAAGCCATTCCCAGTTAACTCCTTCTGCTTCAAGCTTGTGGATCAAGATGTAAGCTCTCAGCTACTGCCTGCCTGCTGCCATGCTTTCCTCCATGGTGGTCATGGACTCTAACCTTCTGGAACCCTAAGCTCTAGATTAAATGCTTTCTTTTATAACTTACTTTGGTCATAGTGTTTTGTCATGGAGATAAAAAAGTAACTAAGACACAGGCCAACCAGGGCTACATCATGAGACCCTATTTCAAAATAGAATGAGATCAAATAAAAAATTTAAAGCAACTTTCATAAAATCCCAGCTCCACCTTCTCATACTGGCTGACCCTGAAATTCTTTCCAATGTCAAAGCCACGATTCCTGGACTGATCCAAATCAAAATCCCTAAAAGTTTAGGGGGACTCCTGAGACTGCTGAGGGTGACAGTGTAGACCAGAGTCTTTTTCTCCTCACTGACGACACGGCCAGTGTGGTCTTCACAAATTACCAGTATCTGAGGCTATTGACATGTTCTTTAAAAAAAAAAAACAAAAAACTTAGCTCTAGAAGACATTGCCAAAGTCTAGCCAGTATCAGCAGATCACTGTCCTCTCCGGTCAACTTTCCCTCCATCAACCTTGCCTCTTGATCTGTCTACTCAGGCCCAAGAAAGCGTAAACAGGTATGTTAGCTGCTTTTCTCATCTCCATGACAACATTCTTAGCAGAGTCAGCTTAGGAAACAAAGCGTTTGTTTTGGCTGATGGTTGCATGGTCAACCTGAGAAGCTCCTGTGTCCATGGCAGTGGGTATATGAAGCCACTTTCTCACATCTTGGAGGCACAACCAAAGCAGATAACTTGGGCTGTAACAGGGGTCATAACCCTCTGTCCCCACTGCTATGGTCCTAGTCTATCACCTAGGTTCCATGTCCAAATGGCTCCATGACTTTCCAAACTATGGCGCCATCCAAGTATTCCAACACATAAACCTGTGGGGGACATTCAAGCCCCATTCAAACCACAACACCATGAAACAGCAACCCCAGAACTCTACCCAGTTGTTCGATATCAAAGTCAATGTGATTGGTGATGTCGCTCTGTATGCTGTGAATATGTGTTGCTCTGATTGGTTGATAAATAAAATGCTGATTGGCCAGTAGTCAGGCAGGAAGTATAGGCGGGATAAGCAGACAAGGAGAATTCTGGGAACAGGAAGGCTGGGTCAGGAGTAGCCAGCCACACACAGAGGAAGCAAGATGTGAAGGCAGAACTGAGAAAAGGTACCAAGCCACGTGTCTAAACATAAATAAGAATTATAGGTTAATTTAAGTGAAAGAGGTTGTCAGTAATAAGCTTGAGCTAATGGCCATACAGTTCATAAATAATATAAGCCTCTGTATGTTTGCTTGGGTCTGAGCAGCTGCGGAACCAATGGGTGAGAGAGATTTGTCCTGACCATGGGCCAGGTGGGACACAGGAAAACTTCAGCTACATCAATGAGTCTTTTTTTCCCATGACACCAGCCTTCTGATTCTTCATCCTTCCCCAACCTCATATAGGATAAAGGGCAGCTGCAAGTCCCTAGACCCAGCTCAAGCACAGCACCCTGAAGAGGTGTGGGACTTGGAAGAGGCACTGCCCGGGGAAGGTTAAGGACTTGAGCCGAAGGATGCTGAGGACCCTGTTAGGAAGTAGAGGGTAAAACCTTCAGGACAGGAGTACAAGATGCATGTAAGGCAGAAATTAGAACGGAATGTGCACAGGAAGCCATTGCAGGTCATGCCAGGAAGAAAGCACATCTGTACCCAGATGCTGAGAGCGCCAGGCTCTCGGTGCTTTGCAGCCTGTGATCATGTGTGTCCACACCATGCTATGACTGTCACTTTCCCTCCCATTCTTTCTCACCCAAATGAAGCTCTTGGAGGGAAGGCAGGGGCGCTATGTCCAGCCATTCCCAGGGCTCAAGAATTGATATAGAGCCTGTAATCCAGACATGCTTTTAGGAAGGCCCAAGCAAGTGAAGGAGGCGGCAACAGTGTTTAAGAAACTGTGAGTGCAAACTGATCTGTCTCCATCAGACCCTGAGAAAATGGTGATCTTCCGAAAGTCATCAGGAACAGCTGTGCGCCCGGCCGGCCGGCGCTAGTATGAACGGCAGGTCTCTGAGCTCCTGGGTGCTCCTGACATTTCTAACTAAAGTAAATGGCAAAGCCCTCCCTCCCTGAAAGATCTACAAAGCCCGGAGCCAGACAGGTTTCCAGGCAGAAGCCATTCCCAGAAAATCCCACTGTAAACAAGAAGCTGTAGAATTCAGCGAGTTCCCCCTTGGAGGGAAAAGTTACCCAAACCTTTAATCATAAAGCAAGACACAGGATATAGAAATTTGCAAATTGTCTCTTTCCATTCATTCACTGAGCAAATACAGGTTGGGCTGTGGTGAGTGAGCACCCTGACTCTGGGGCTCCACTCCAGACTGGGAACACGGCAGCTGGCCTCCCAGTGGAAGTCCTCCCAGAAGCAGAGTAGAGGACAAGTCAGGGTGCCCAAGCTTTATGTGTGAAATGAGAGAAGCAACAGAGATGGGGTGAGGGGATTGGGCAGGGCAGGAGGAGAAGCCAGACGAGCTGGTGTTAAGGAGTCGGGTACTGCTGTGGAGACAGGGCCTCCCTCCACCACGGCCCTTAAAGAAGTGCAGAGATCTTTAAACTAGCTGTGCAAAGCCGAGTCTGGGCATGCTCATGGCCACCTGACCTGTAAATGTAAGTGGTACTATAGTCCAGGTGCCACCACCCCTTCTGGTTTGGGCTTTCAGGCAAAGAAGCAGTGTTGTGTTGCATCAGGAGCTTAGGGTATAGGAGACAGAGGAGCTGCTCATCAACTCCATTGAAACCATCGGTGCACTGAGGGGATACCGTGTGCAGTCTCTGCTTCAGGCAACAAAGAATGAAGCTGGACTCATGCTCACATGGAACTCACTTTTTAGTGAGGGAGACAAGTCATCAACAAAAAAAAATGTATAACATAACGTGTGTATCAGAAAGAATCAGAACTTGGATGACACTAAGTATTCAAATCATAGACGTGTGTTGACAGAGTGGCACCTGAGTGAGGGAGTGGGCCCTGGTGACCCTGGGGAAGAGCTGTCTAGACATCAGGAATGACCAGGCTGAGGCAAACTCAGGTCAGAGGGTTTGAGAAATAACAAGGTGGCTGAGGTGGAGTCATGGGGGATAGGGGGTGTCTGTGACCTCAACAGGCTGCAGAGAGACATGCCATGGGAGACAAGTTTGGTTCAGCAGGACGCAGTACCCAGTGTTGGTTCAAACTTCCGGAGCCTGATCCTGAGTAGTTTATTTTAGGCATATTTAAGCACAAAACTGTTTGGTGAAAACTTTTCTGGTGATAATTAACACAATCCCATGTGTGCAACGAAGCACACGTAAATCTCCATGAGGAACAAAGTAAGCTAACTACAAATCAGACCAGCAAATCAGACACAGCAACACAGAGACTCTTTGTAAAGTCCCTAAAGAGGGGTTCTACAGATGGACTGAGAAAAACTAGCTCATGATTGTAGCTAGAGTTTTCCTGCCTGGCCCACAGTCAGGACAAATCTCTATCACCCGCCAGTCCCACAGCCTCAGATCCGACCAAGCAAACACAGAGACTTATATTGGTTACAAACTGTATGGCCATGGCAGGCTTCTTGCTAACTGTTCTTACAGCTTAAATTAATCCATTTCCATTAATCTATGCTTTGCCACATGGCTCGTGGCTTACCGGCATCTTCACATGCTGTTTCTCATCATGGTGGCTGGCAGTGTCTCTCCCACCCAGCTTCCTGTTCTCTCAATTCTCTTGTCCGTTAGTCCCGCCTATACTTCCTGCCTGGCCACAGGCCAATCAGTGATTTATTTATTGACCAATCAGCAACACATTTGACATACAGACCATCCCACAGCACTTCCCCTTTTCTTTTCTTAAAAAGGAAGGTTTTAACCTTTACACATCTCCAAAGTCAGCTTGGTATATTTGGGAATTTGGGCGTAGCTTCTCTTACTACTTCCTGTCGGAGGGGGGCGCTGTATCTCATGGGGACACAAAGAATTTTTTAGGATTATGGAGTAGTCCATGAGGGTGTATCGTCTGAGCCAGTTGCCTTGAAACGGTTCTGGATGTTGGATCATCTGGGCCATGGTGTCATCAGAGACCTTTCAGGTGGTCTTGGCTGGTCAAACCTGATGTATCTTAATCTGGAACAAATCCATAGCCTCTGGCTTTCTGTGGAAACAAAAGCAGAGCCTCCTTTCCAAAGCAACATATCCTTACATCCAAATTTTGAAGTCAAGGTACCTTTAAAATATACATTTGGCATAACTCAACAGCTTTTGTAATCAAATGTTTTTCCTCAGTTACGAATATCAAAGAGAACATAATCCAGATTCTCTGTGTGGTAGCCATCTTTACGTGGCTTATTTTTTTATATTAGCTTGAGCCTATTGCTTTAAACTGCAGCCTTCTAAGCCTGAAACGGCGCTGATGCTGCTGGCTCCGCCCACTTCAGCTTTCCAACATGGCAGTGATACGTTTTCCGCCAGCTCTGGGAGCCATCAACTCTCAGAAATAGAGACTTATATTGGTTACAAACTGTATGGCCGTGGCAGGCTTCTTGCTAACTGTTCTTACAGCTTAAATTAATCCATTTCCATTAATCTATGCTTTGCCACATGGCTCGTGGCTTACCGGCATCTTCACATGCTGTTTCTCATCATGGTGGCTGGCAGTGTCTCTCCCACCCAGCTTCCTGTTCTCTCAATTCTCTTGTCTGTTAGTCCCGCCTATACTTCCTGCCTGGCCACTGGCCAGTGATTTATTTATTGACCAATCAGCAACACATTTGACATACAGACCATCCCACAGCACATGATAAGGGTCTGGGGATGGTCTAGTGCAGGAAAAGTCTCTAGCTACATGGTTAGAGCCAGGATCGCCAGGCTTGAAAACACACACAGCCTTCTGGGTGGGTAACAGCGATTGCATTCCTTCCCTGAAGGAACAACCCTGTGTGCTCAACATCCTAGGTTCCCCTAGTACTTATCTGTGAGCACAAAGACCTCTGTGCCTCCTACAACAGGGGACACAGAAAGGCTGTGGAAGGGAAGCGAGGGGGACGCTGGTCCATAGGCTCACTGTATTGGGTTTGTTCGTGTACTGATGCCCTGCCAGCACTCTTGGATATGTTCACTAAGCTCCTGGACTCAGAGATGGAGAGCAGACTCCCAGCTAGAGGAGGAGGCAGATTTGCAGTTACAAATGGGCCAGGATTTCACGTGGGCCTCCTCTGTGGAGGGCCCTGGGCTAGAGGCTTGACTGGCATTGTTTCTAATATTGCTCACTATAGACAAGCAGGGTGTCATCCCCTTCTTAACTTTACAATCAGCAATCCTGAGACTCAGAAAATTTCAGAAAACTGCGCAGATTTGTCCTGGAGCCAAGTGACACCAAGATCAGTCTTATCCCTGCAGACTTTCTGAGAGCATGCTACACTGTGTCCCAATCTGCTTTCTGTTACTGTAAGAAAATATCTGGGGCTGAGCACTTTGCGAAGAAAAGAGGTTTATTTAAATTATAGTTTTAGATGTTGGAAACTTTCTTTTTAAATACATTTTTAAGGATTTATTTCTAATTAAGTGTATGTGAGAGGGATGCCTGCACACCCACGTGCATGTGAGTGCCTGAGAAGACCAAAGATGTCAGATGCCCTGAGAGAATTACAGGCAGTTGTGAGCCTCCACCCATGGGTTCTAGGAGCACTTGCTCTTTACTGCTGAACCATCCATGTCTCCAGCCTGAAGTTGAAATTTTAAAAATTAAGATTGGTGAGGGTCAAATAGTAGACATCATCATGTTGGACTCTTGTGCGAAACTCAGGAAGTCAGAGGGGTGAGGGAAGTCTTCACTTTGCATGATAACTCATATTCACATAAGAAATCCGAGAATCCCTTTCAAGGGCAGTGCTTGCAATGACTTAACTACCTCCCACTAGGCCCCTCCCCTTAAAGGTCACACTGTCTCTTAGCATCACCACCCTGAGAGCTAAGCCCCAACACATGAGTCCACATCAGACCCATCTCACTTTCACATGATTAGATTCCATTGTGAGGTGTACTGTGCTGTGTCTGAGAAGGAGAGAAGAGGGACAGGAGGAGCCTATGGGAATTATCCGAGTTCCCAGGAAGAGATTCTGGGCAGAGGAAGCAGTGTGAGCAAAGACAGGAGATGTACGCCAGCAGGCGTGTGCTAGGAGCAGAAGAAATTTGCAGCGTAAAGGTCTGATGAGCCAGAAGGGGAAGGGGTCTAGGGTGAAGGGTCCTCAAAGGCTATGTTAGGGTGTCTTCTGGGTCATTTTAGGCAGGAAGGAGGAGACACGGTCCCATTTGCAGTTTAGTGTTGTGCATGCTTTTCTTCCCCTATGAGAACGAGAGACCTTAGAGAATAGGACTCTTCCTTTCTGATGTCTTCCAACTGCCCCAGCACACACTGCTGCTCAGCTCAATCCAGGCGACCGAGCTGGCTCGGCTTGCTGGGCTGGCATTTGGACTCAACTGTCCTGGCCAAAGGAGTGGTCAGCCAAGTGGCCCCAACCAATGTTCTCTGGATCCCTTGTTTGGACTCTCTTTTGATGGAGAAACATGGCACTGGGCCAGAGTGACAACCAACCATGCCCAGACGTGAAAACTTTTCCAACTCTTGGCTCCTTCTCAGGGGTTAAGAAAGGGCAGCAAGAAGGCTAGAGATGCGACTCCATGGAAAAGAGTTGGCCTAGCACTCTTGATGACCTGGGCTTGATGGCCAGCACGGCCACAAAAGTGTATGTGTGTGTTTCTGTCTGTCTCTGTGTGTGTGTGTGTGTGTGTGTGTGTGTGTCTGTCTGTCTGTCTGTCTGTGTCTCTCTGTGTGCATGTATATATATATTTCTGTGTATGTGTGTCTGTCTGTCTCTTTCTCTCTCTTTGTGTGTGTGTGTGTGTGTGTGTGTGTGTGTGTGTGTGTGTACAGGGCAGATATGAATAATTTTAAATCAAAGCTAAAATTTGTCCTGGCTCCTTTACACCCACATCCATGTATAAACATCCAGCCTCAAAGAGGTAGACTAAAGGTGGTATTGGGAAAAGAACAAAATTGCGTTTTGAGATGGAGCAAACCTGTCCATACACACCACTAAGGAGAGATTACTGCTTAGCTTTTAGGTCATTGACAGAGGATGGGACAAGCCTCAGAAGGACCAGTGATGTCTCTGACAAAGCACAGGAGAAACATGGGGCTCCCCTCCCTCAGACCCAGCGAACTAGTGAAACCTCCTCTCTGCAGAGGCATAGCTCTCTTGTGAAGTGCGCTATTGGCAGTCACATAGTTAGTTGAACCGGAGGTAGTGAACAATTGGGATAATGTCAGTGTCTTTGTAACAACCGTGTTTATTTGCAGCATTTCAAAATGAAACGGGCTTGCCTCATTTCCAAGCTCAATGATGAGCATCTCTTTGCCAAATGGGTTTCCATTGTTTTCTTTGTATTTTGCTCAAGAATACCCCTGATGTCAATTCACACTCTTGCAACACATTTCCCTTTACCCCTCAAAATCATTACAGACAGTGGTTTCCCCTTCAACCAGCTGCTATTTGATAAGCTTCGAGAATCATCTGTGTTAATTTTTCCAAAAACCGTGTGACGTAATTATATCTAAATACTATTATAGTCCACAACAGGAGAGGGCCAGGTGTCAGATTTTAGGAAATTCTTCAAAGATTAGGTAGTGATAGTCATGGGGTTGAACTCAAGAGCCCAGATCTATTTATTTGTCTGTCTGTTTCTGAGACAGTCTTGCTATGTAGCCCAGGCTAGCCTCAAACCCATGACCCTTCGTATATTCCACAATGCCTGGTGAGAGCCTAAAGAAAACCATCTGCATACTTAAAGAGCCACTTCATTTGATTCCTTGCAGCCACACAGATGGTCCAGATACACAATATCCTGGTTACTATGGTGTCGCAGTTCATTTGATGTATATGGCATAACCTCTGGGGCCCATAAACTAAGGGATTTGATGGGTCCCAGAGTTTGTGGTCATATACACCAAATGAGGTACCCCAGGAAAGCTGGAGGAGAAACTTGTAACAACCCATCACGGGTGTGCAATCCAGGGTAGAAAGAAGGAGAGAGAGCAAGGGAGGCAGGATAAGAAGGAGGACAACTTCGGGGTGATGCTGAGCCAGCCGCAATCCAGCCAGGGAACACAGCCAGCTGTTCAGTTGCACAAGACATATTGGACTAAGCCATATGGAGCCGCAGATGAAGAAAGAGAGATAAATCATCCGCAAAGCTTCCTGGACCCTATCATTGATCAGAGTCCATCCCCTGGAGAGTTAGCTCTCCGACACCTTTAAGTATATTCCTCAACCCCATATTGACAGCTGGAGGGGAGCAGCTGCTGCTCCTCATGGTGTGAGGTTGGTGAGACAAAGGTTCTGAGATTCCAGCCCACCCGGGTTAGACACCTTTGCTTCAGTACCTCTCCCACAGTGGGGACCATGGCAGCCATGCTCAGTGTCAGTTGTCCACTTGAGGGAGGGTGGGACAGTTGGAGGCATCTGGAGACGGAACAATGGTGGCAACTTCTGCTCTCTCCACTTAGCAGCAGGAAGAGAGAGTAGACCTGGCCTTGCCCAAACAATCTGCTATGGCCTAGCTCATATTCTCTTCTGAGTTTGTGTGGCTTGAATGTGGTTTGTCCCCACCAAAACTCACCATGAAGTTCACTGCCTCGGTGTGCAAGTGTCAAGAAGTGGTAAGACATTTGCAGGCTGATCAGGAAGTCTCCACTCTCAGAGATGCTCCTGAGTTCCCATGAGCGGCTTCCTATGAAAGTTAGCATTCTCTAACTGCCTTTCCTGACATGTGGCTTTGCAAAGAAACTGAGAAGGGACTGGTGCCATGTTCTTGGGCTTCCAGAACCAGGAGCCAAGACCAGCTTCTTCCATTATGAATTCCTTAGACTTAAGGTTCTCTGACAGGAAATGGCCGGACACAGATGCAGCTCCTGTCCTATGATATTTACATCTCATTTAAGGACAAAATTACCATCAATCCAAGAGTGAAAGAAAGAGTAATCTTTGATGTGGTCAAT
The DNA here is from genome assembly GCF_949786415.1 of Peromyscus eremicus. Lineage (NCBI taxonomy): Eukaryota > Metazoa > Chordata > Mammalia > Rodentia > Cricetidae > Peromyscus > Peromyscus eremicus. The sequence continues at coordinate 51,181,250 of NC_081430.1, read as the reverse complement.
TCCAACTTCCTAAAAAAGATGGAAAAGATTAGTAAGCTAGGCTGGAGTTGTCCTTCTGCAGCTGTCCAGGGGCCATGATTGATATCCACTCTCCTCTCCTTACCCCCTCTCCCCTTCTAGGATTCCATCTGCAATTCTTAACCTGAGGGTGTCTGGGTTTTGCAGTTGCCTGTAATGAAGATCTCAGGCTGCTGGAGCCATAACAAAAACATCACAGGTTGTGTAGCTTGAACAACAGGGGCTGATTTTCTTACCGTTCCAAAGGCTGGATGTTCCAGACCAAAATTCAGCAGGGGCAGACTCTGGTGAGGCCAACAACTTCTACCACTTTGTTGCAACCATGACTTTTCCTCCAGGGTGAGGGACAGCACTATCTAGCTCTGTCTTTTCTTACTTTTGAAAAATAAGGTGGGATTGCCCCCACCCTCAACCATAGCCTTAGTTAAGCTTGATTACTCCTGAGTACACTGTCTCTAAATACAGCCACACTGAGAGTTAGAGCCTCAATGTGTGCATTTGGGGAGACCAAATTCAGTTCATAGTACCAGGCATATTCTTCCCTGCCCTCACTGTGTGATAGTAACCCTAGCTCCCATCCCCTCCAGATGTCCGTCTTACTCCTGGTCCACTGGCCAGGTCACAGTCAGTGTCTAGTTTCATGGGAAGTGTTGATTTTTGTCTCACCCCTACTTATATGGTGATCTATTGGTCATTGATATGGGTCTCATAGCTCAACCTCATGGCCCTGTCAGACTTGATACCAATTGTGAAAATTATGCCTATGTTGTGTCTTGTGACTTGGTATGTCCCTGGCCTTTGCCATCACACTGACCTCCATTGATGTGAGTGAATTTATTTCCATCTCCCATCATCGAAGCCAGCTTCCAGCTTTCAGAGGACAGCCATTGTTGAACTTCCCAAAGAAGTAGACGTTGCCCTCCCAGACCTTTTCCTTATGCCTCAGAAGAGAATGTTTACCAAAGGCTAAGGCTATGAGAACGACAATCATCTTGCAAGGTTCCCACTCCAATGAGGTCACTGTCGTACCCAGGGCAAATGGCACTGTTCTATTTTAACAAAGGTTAAAAAAAAAATCAACCTGCCTTCCAGAAACATTAGGGGGCTTTGGCCATCAAACATCTTCAGGCTTATCTATTCAAATGTCTCTACACCAGATCAGAAGGCCCAGCCTTTTCCCTATAGCAGCCCTGATTTAGATTAAGACACCTGCCTGGCTATGCGTTTGGCCCCCTTCCTGTCAGCTCCCCTTCTAACTAGATCCTGGGCTTAGCTTTCAGTCTGTCTTGTGGGTGTTCCTCAAGCTTTTACAAAGCATGGCTTAAGTGGGCAACCAGTTTTCTAAGCTTATTGTTTTATTCTTACAATGTAAAATGATGCCAGAAAAAGCCACCTGACCAACCCCACATCCTTGCGACAGCTATCGCTCTCACTCTGAGCTGCTGGATCCCACAGAGCTTTGCTTTCCAGCGATTTCTCATTCCATGAACTGTGGGTGAAGCTTTGGGAACTGCCATGCTGGGGCCGGAAAGGTCGCTTTGCAGTCAAGAGTGTTTTTCCATTCTTCCAGAAGACCTTAGTTCAGTTTTCAGCATCCATGTCAGGTGGCTTACAACTGCTTTCTAACTCCAGCTCCTGGGCATCTGATGCAGTCTGCTGAAAGTTCCTGACCTCCTGTGCATGCATCCACACCCCTTCACATACATGCAAGTAAATATTAAAAAAAAAAAAGAATCAATCTAGCCGAGGTGACAACCAAGATCAGCCATCCCTGTAAGCAAACACCACCTCCCGCTGTCTCCTAAGGAGCAGGGACAACCTCTATACACTACAAGTAGTGCTGCCAAGTAGACTTTCTAGAAGGGATGTCGGACTTGGCTCTCCCATCAATTTGTTTCAGTGAGGAAAGCCATGCCTGGGGGGTCTACGAGGTCGACTAGATGGAAATGCATAGAAGACAGGTAAAGCGCACTCTGGGTGTTTTGTGGGAGTTTCTCTGGAAACAATTGACACATCAGAGAACTGAGCCAGGAAGCCACATCCTAAATGTGAGAAGCACCATCTGATGGGCTGTGAGCCGGTTCCAGAGAAAAAGCCAAGGGGCTTGCTTAGACGAGAGGGCACAAGCCACCCCTCTTGATGGGTTATTGTTTGTTTGGGGGGCTATTACCATCATCTGCAGACATCAGGCCCTGGATTCTCTTTGACTCTTTAAGGACTTTGGATTTGCATCAGTGATGCTCCAAGTTTCCAAAACTGCCTTCATCTGAGGCTGTGGTGTTCGCTTGTTCTGAGGTTCCCAGCTTCTTGCACTTGGTAATTTATTTCCCGTTTCTTAAACCTGCAGCCAAACACTGTGGGACTATGCTGCCTCTGACTGTGTACACTCATCTAATAAATAAGCTCTTATTAGTCTGTTCTGTTCATTCCACTCCTCTGGAGAAACCTGGCAGATACTCTTTAGTGAGGACCAAAGCCCCAGAGCAACAGGAATAAGGGAAAGAGAAGCAAACACAAGGTTGGGTGTTGTTAAACTAGCTAGAGCTTCAGATGTCGCCACTGCTCTGTCACACCTCTGGGTCAGCTTCTGATAGGCCACATGGAACCAGCAGACTCCACAGACAGGTCTCCCTTCATCCTTCATCTCTTGTCTTTTACCAGCCCACGTTTAAGGTCTCTTGATAAAGTTGCTCTTTGACTCTTGTAATTAGATACCGTAAGTCACAGGAGTCCAGAAAGGCTAACCTCCCTGGGTCCTTTGATGTCATGAAAGACCTATTACAGAGGAGGTCTTCATTCTAAGGGAGGTTGTAACATTCCCCAGTGTCAGATGGGCTAGGAAGCTGGGGACCAGGTGATTCTCCAGAGGTACATAGGTTAAGCCCAGAATTGGAAAACCAAATACCAACATACAAACCCACCCAGGCTTACTTCCAACTTGCTATGTAGCTAAGGATGACCTTGAACTTCTCATCTTCCTGGCTCTGCCTTTACCTCCTGAGTACTAGGACTGTATGCAGTTTATGCTGTACCTAGGAACCGATCCAGGGCTTTGTGCATGGTAGGCAAGCGCTCCAACAACTGAGCTACATACACCCTAGCCCAGAATGTCTTAACTCTGTAATCAGAAGTTAGTATTTGTGAATCTTAGGGCAAGAGCTATGTGATTCTGGCTAGGAACGTCTCTGGGCTGTTGTAAAATATTAGTTTAAGATGTGTTACATTCATTTATGCTGTAATGGTGCAAAGATGTGTTGCATTCTAGAGCTGAACAGCCAATAGCGAGGCAGGGGAAAGGCTAGGCTAGGCTGCCAGGCAGAGAGAATAAATAGGAGGAGAAATCTTGGGAAGAGAAAATCGAAGAGCAAGGAGCAAGAAAAGGAGAAGGAGAGGAGGATGCCAGGGGCTAGCCACTCAGCCATCCAGCCAGCCACAGAGTAAGAAGGGAAGAAAGATATATAGAATAAAGAAAGGTAAAAGCTCAGAGGCAAAACCTAGCTAAAGAGAAATGGGATAATTTAAGTTAGAAAAGCTGGCTAGAAACATGCCAAGCTAAGGCCAGGCACTCATAAGTAAGAATAAGTCTCTGTGTATTTATTTGGGAGCTGGGTGGCCGGCCCCCAAAAAGTTAAAAAAAAAAAAAAAAAACCACTATACTGGACTTTCCAAACAGAACAATAGCCTTAGCCTCCCAGGACTATGAGAACTGAACTTAAAATGTGACATAAGTAATATTTTCAAGTAGCAAAGGGCTCCAGGTATCTGACGCTGTTAACTTAGCTAAAGACTGGAGTCCTGTACTGGGCAAAATACTCCAACTGGCTTAAGCTACATTTTCAAAGACATGAAAACATCCAGCATCATTTAATCCCAGTTGACGGACAGGCCTTAGTTCTAGCTTCACTCCCTCTTCCACACTGTCCTGGGAAGCTCTTTTCTCCCATCCCTTCTCCCTGACTGTAAAAGTACGTGATTTATTACATTTGTTACTGTTGTACTGTGCCTGGCACCTACCATGTGTTTGTGGCTATTGTACTGAACAAATGACTGGATTCACGAAGGGGCAAATGTCTCCACGTTTTTGCCTAAGGGATTAACAAAATGATTGATCTGTTCCCTAGGTCACTCTATCCTGGCAGTCAGCCCCAGCTTCCGTTCCTCTACTCTTCATAAGTGCAGGCCCCTCTTAGTGATAGTGGAATATCAAAGTACTGGCAATGATGGTGTTATTGGTTCCGTTACCTGACCCTGGGTTCTTGGAAGGGTCAAGGCCTCACTCACATCTCCTGTATAGAACTGGGCATCCGTAAGGCACACAAGTACCCCAGCCAGGCATGCACTAAGAAGGAAAGGCCTTGCTACATGCTCTGATAAAGGAAGTTGCTGGAAAATTGGTTCAAAACCTAGTTTGCAGAGTGGTTTATACTTAGGTGTGGGTTTACCTGGAGTGATGAAGGGAACTAAGTAACTTTTTTTTTAACCAGTGAGCTGTGGTAACTACCCTCCACTTTAAGCCACTGGTTCTCTCACCCAACCCCCAAACAGGATTGTCCAGCTCTTGGGGACTTTGACTGGAATTGTCACACCCCCATCTCCACAGGCCATCAATCAGAGTGCTTATAAAGCGCTATCACCAGATGAGCAGGGCGCCTCTGTGGCGCCCGCGAAGGTTCCTGTGAGGCAGGAGCTTGTTTGAAAGAGAAGCAACCAGCTCCTTTCTTCCTGAAGAACTGACTTGTTGATAATCTTGCTTCAAACATTTTGGGGATGGTGGAGGAAAAGTCCTGGAGAAAAGATTCTCTTGGGGTGTCGCGACTCCCCCCCAAGACTCAGTGGAGTAGTGAAGGAGAGTCCTAAGGTCATGACTGCCAGTTGGAGGGAGGTCAGATACACTGCATTGGAGGGCTAGCCTGTACCGTCCCAGTCAAGCACCTGCAGAGCCTGCAGGGAAAGGGGTCCTCCGGGAGGATGGCGCACAGACAGGGGCCCCACTAGTCTGATCTCACTATCACCTTCCCGCAGCCTGGGGGTGAACTTGAGGGAAGGGCAAGCCAGGAGCAGGAGCCACTGTCACTGGGAGTCCTCGGCCTCTAGGGTGAATAAATAAATTATTAAGCGCCCAATACACAATAGCCTCGCTAGATGGAGACGAGGAATCACTGCAGGGGCGCTGGCGGCCGCGGCGGCGGGGAGCGCGGGCGGGAGCGCAGCCCGGGAGGGAGGCGGGCGAGGCTCTGGCTCCGCTCACGTCTGTTTTCCTTTTTCGTGCATTATTTATTTCGCCTCCGCCCGCGGCCCTGCTGCCGGAGCGGGTGCTCCCGGCCGGCGCCTCTCGCCCGCTGCCTCCCGAGGGCCCCAGGCACCCAGCGCCCCGGGCAACCGCGCGGCGCCACCGGGAAGGGTGGGGACCCGGGCAGCGCAGGGACCCGCGGCAGGGCTGGAGGAGGGCTCCGGCGGTCGGCTCCCCAAGGATCCGAGGACACTTTCCCCGCCCTCTGCCTGGGCAGTCAACCCGGGCCCCGGGCTCGGGGTGGCCGCCTTTCCCGGCCCGCGCGCGGCCAAGCGCAGCCCGGAGCCCCGTGCGAGCGCGCCGCACCCCGGGTCCCCAGATCAGCTGCCCTGGAGGCCCAAGCGGCGCGCAAACTTTTGCTTCAGCGCCCCGCGCTCTTCCTCGGCGAGTGAAGCCCCCGAGCGCCCGCGCAGCCGCCAGGGTGAGCTTGGAGGCCCCGCCTAGAGGGCGGGGGACTGGGGAGGCGGCTGGCTTTAAATGGGGGCCGTCCTGCCGTTGAGAAACAGAGCTGCTGTGAGGGGAACCCTGACCTCCCTTCCCAGTATAGACGATCGGTGGGGGTCGCCGCCAGACAAGGTGGCGTGAGGCATCGGAGGGGTGCGGGCGGGCATGAAAGCGTTCGGGAAAACCTACGCCTACCCGGGAGCAGGAGCTGGGGCTTGGGCGGCCAATGGGGGCGCGCACGGAGGTGCCTAAGTGGCAGTGTGCGCAGTGAAGTCTCTGGAGCAGAGAGATTGCACGCAGAGAGTGATTTGGTGGTACTGTGCATGCAGAGTCAAAGAGTGTGCGGGCGGGAGTCGGTGGCAGTGCATGGGGGCCACAGTGCGTGTGTGCGCAGAGTGAGTGGTTTTCGCTGGGTCTGAAGCTTACTCCTCGTCAGAGTTGTGCATGGCAGTTTCTGGGGCTGTATGAGGTTCAATAAGTGTGTTTGAATGTTTCTGGAGGCGTGCATGGGATCAAGGTGTGCATGCAGTATTCTGAGGGGGAGGACGGTTGCGCCAGGATAGGGTGTGAGTTCTGGGATGCACTGAGAGTGAGCAAGTGTGCACGCTGCTACGCAGATGAAGGCTTGCTTTGCGCAGGTGCCCCAAAGTGCGGGGCAAGTGAGTTCTCACCGCGCTGGTACCTGAATTGATGCTACTGTGCCTGCGCAGTGTCCATCTGACTCAAGCCTTGCTCCCTTGGACAGTTCAGCCCACCAGTGGGCGCCGCGGGTCGAGATGCTACTCCGGGACCTGGTGCTGCGCCGTGGCTGCTGCTGGCCCTCACTACTACTGCATTGTGCGCTTCACCCACTCTGGGGCTTCGTTCAGGTGAGAGGCGGGTAGAGGCCTCCTGGGTAGGGGTGGGGTCACTTCAGAGCGCTCCCTGTAGCCACCCACTGACTGGTCCTGGGGACAGTTGGGAAGAAAGAAAAGCTGGTCAACTACAGCATGCTCTGACCCCCAAAAGATAAACTTCAGAAGGAGCTTCAGTTATGGCCTGAGGCCTACAGGACCGAACTTGGCACAGAAAGGTGCTGAGACCTCATAGTCATCTCTGTTGCAGCCTTTGGAAAAAGAAACGAACTTAAAAAGAGAAAGGATCCCACTATGGTCCTTTGTTTCCTACCAGATTCCACCTCTAAACTTCAAATTAGTCTTCCTACTGTCTTCCACCTGGGGTGGGGGCTGTCTCTTGTAAGTAGTGCCTGGGCAGGTGGATGAATTATTGCCACCTGGGCCACCATTCACACAGAACATCTGTCAAGACCACCAGAGGACAAGTCCCTCACCTTTGGTCCCCCAGTCTCCAGGGCAGAGACTAAGCAAGAGCCCACCAGGTGCAGTTACTCCCCAAGGCAGAGAGAGGCTTGGATGGGATGTTCTCTAGTCCCACCCACCCAGAATCCCCATGCCCAGCTGTCCTCACCAGCCAAGCAACTGGCCAGCATACTGAAGCTCTCTGATCCCGGCTTTCTCCTTTCTTACTGCTATGGGGTCAGTACTTGTTTACTTGGTACTTCACCTGGACCACAGGAAACGTGGTTAGAAGCTGTCCCTGCTGTTGCTGGGATGTAAGGTGCTACCTGTCCTGCATCCACTGGGCAGATACCCCCATCTCCATCCCTCTCTAGAGGCACCCCACCCCCAGCACAGTCCAATGCTGCTGCTTTCTCTGCTCTGGCCTGTCTCTGGCTTATGACTGCTTTGTCTGTGTCCTCAGGATTCAAAGAACACTTGGGCCATTGAGACTAGGTCCCTTGGTTCAACTTCTAGCTGGGCTCCATGGCAGAGCTCACCTGTCTATGCCTTTACATGCTTCGTCCTCTGTCTTCCCAAAGATCTTTCAGTTAGGACCAAGAGAGCACTGATAATATTGCCTTGAGACTAGAGTGCTGGCTGCCCTGCACTTTAGAGAGACCCCAAAGAGAAGAGCCACTGCTACCTGCCCTACCCTTCAAAGGACTAATAAAACAAAACAAACCCCGTTCTGTGTGTCCCTACAGCCAGGCAGTTTTGACAAAAGCAATTGTGTGAGTGTGTTTCAGATTCTCAAACTCAATACAAATCAAGTCTCATGAAAATCAATTAGAAAAGAATCCTCCAGTTAAATAGAATGGGCAAGATCTTGGCCTGAAGCTCTGGAAAATTAATCTTCAAATGATAGGGGCAGAGAGAGCAGAGGAAAGGAAGGGGGCTTGGGAATGAATGGGTCTTGTTTTTAAGCAGGAGAGCTGGATTCGGGAAGGAACACAGGAGGGAGGAAGAAGCATGCAAGCTCATAAGGCCATGTGTTCCTCTTTAAGTGGAGAGGATAAATCTGTCAGGTTGCAGGAGTTCCCTCAACGCAGAGAAAGAGCTCGGAGCCATCACTGCCTCCATGAGCATTCTTCCTAAGAATCCTCCAGAGGGTTGAAGGATAGGCCTGATACAACTGTCTTGTGATTAATGGGCCAGTTGATGAGACAAGAAACCTGGGTCCCTCATGTGGCAGGTTCCTCCCCTGAAATTGGCGGAAGCCTCTGGCTATGGCAAGACAAGACACCGAGTTGCTCAAGTTCAGTGACATTTTAATTGTCAAAGGTTGGTGGGGACATTCCTTAACCCCCTCTTTAATGTGTCTGGAATGGAGCTTTTGTGATTTAGGGTTCTCTAAGTTCACTTTAGTTGTGGGGTTTTTTTTTTTTTTGTTTTTTTGTTTTGTTTTGTTTTTTGTTTTTTGTTTTTTTTTTTTTTTTCTTGTAAGGGAAGAGGCTGACAGGCTGGCAGATTTATTAGGTGTGACAGGAGTGTGTCTCATCAAGTTACTGTGGTGCTGGCCTATCTCCTTAAAAGATGCCAGAAGCCATCATCCTTGTGGATGCTCTTCTAAAGCGAGTGCCAGAGAGACAGGCTTGCATCTGGCCTTATGCGTCCCTGTGTGCTGGCACCAAGTGAAGCTCTCCCAGACGTGGTGGAGCTGAGTCCTACACTCAGCTCCCTCGGCTGGCATTTTCCAGCAGCAGCACTGACCGGGCACCTCCTGGGTGACAGGTTGTGTATCAAGTGCAAGTGCCCTAGTGGTCCCTGTCCTTGTGACACTGGCAGGCTGTGCCGGTGAGGTCGTTAAACAAGTCATTGGAGGCAAACGCTCTCAGGAGGAACAAATGGCTCAGACCTGGAAAAAGAGTCCAAGCAAACTCCCACTGAGGTGTCACCACCGAGATGTGAGAGAGGCCAGCTCACACTAGATGGTGAAACATCTTGACAGAGGGGACAGGCTGAAGCCAAGGGCAAGGAGGAGGCAAGACCTGGGGGGAAAAGGAGCAGGCCAGCCCCCGACTGCCTTAAAGTTGAGATTTGATCCTGGGACTCACTCCTGGGGACAATGGAGAGTTCAAAGTCAGACATGACACTGCCTCGGATTGTCACTTTAGACATCTCAACCTGGATTGGCAGGGAGGATGGATTCTGATTCCAGGGCACAAGACAGGGAGCCAAGAGCAGATAGGTGCAAAGCCTGTTTCCGCTTTTAGCATAAGTATATTCTGTACAATCCTGGGGGTATTTGTCAGATACAGTGTTGTTTATCCATCATTCAAATTTAACAAGGCAGTTTCCCCAAGCAGTACTAGGTAAGAGGCAGGTGCTACTCAGTAGACATGGATACCTGGCGTAGGACAGTAACAGAGGGAATCGAGAGACGTAGGTAAGTTCTGGACATGTTTAGGAGGCAACATCCACACTGGATGTGAGAGCCACACAAATGGGCCTTGAATCTAACTCGAATTCTCAGGACATGGGCAAAATGCAGCCAAATTCTCAGCCAGGCTATCCCATGATGACCTCTAGCCCTGTTCCCAATAAAGTCCCTGTTTGCCTCTGTCCACATTTATGTCTCTCTGCTTCCCGACGGTGGACACAGTGTAACCAGCCGCATCAGCCTCCTGCTGCTGGGTATTTCTTGCCATGATGGGCTGGCTGTTCCTGGAGCTGTTAGTAAAACTAAACTCTCCACAGCAAATGAGAAAAGCATCAGACAGTCACTGGGCTCTGACAGTGTTGGATTGGATGCTGAGCCCATTATTTAGGCTGATCCCTTGTCTCACCTATTGTATGGCTAATACGCTTCCCATATCTGTAGTCCTCATGAAGACAGCATGTCGCTAACAGGGCTTAGCATGTCACTTGCTGAGGATGAATACAACACATACCACCTACTTGTCTGTCCCAGGACACCTGTAGTTTTGCCTGAAGAGACGGCAGTATAAAACAGCAGGGGCACTGCCCCAAAGAGGAATATTTGCAAGGTGAAGAGAAAGCAGGGAACAGGGAGGCCCAAGTGGGGCTGCAAGGACAGCTTGTCCCAGACGACTGTGTAAGAAAGGGCTTTGAAAGATGAAGAGAAGCCTGTTGGTGGGTATAGGGTTCAATGGAGGGAGGTCTTAGCAGCTATTGGCTCACGCAGAACCAACCTAAAGGAAACTCCAGTGGGGCCCCAGATAGAGCTCACCCGTTGGCAAGGACAGTCAGCTCAGACTTGGCCCTTCTGTGAGGACAGCGTTTTTGAGCTGTTGTTCACTTGGGTCTCAGTGGAGCCTTCACATGAGAGCCCAGGATCCATTGATTTTTAAAATGCAAGCTCCTTCATTTCTTCCTCCTTCAGTCTTGAAAGTTGGTCTCAATTTCCTTGCCTGTCATTTCATCCTATTAAACACCCTCGTGGATCTGCACCCTTGTAACCTCTCACAAAATAAATAGGTCATCGTGTCAGGCTAGGTCAAACCAATGTGCTCTTCCTGAACGCTCCTGCGTCGAGTGTGCCTTGGAGACTGGAAAAGTCATTGCTCTGGCTGGGCATGGCCTGGAGTTCACATGCTCAAGCTCTGAGTCTTAGATGGAGATGATATAGAGCAGGGAGGGGGGGGGGTCAGGCCTGATTGGAGGAGGGACTCAGACACATGGCAGAGAGCCTCTTCTTCTTACCTCCAGCTCCAACAACTGAGTCATGTCGGTGCAAGAACGAAAGACCCTCATTCTTTGAGGATGCACCCTTCCCTTGGGGACAGGGCTGCTTTCCAGGGTCAGAAACATAGTCAATGGCCCTTTAAAATTCCAAGAGGTGGTCTGTAAAAGCCTGTTGGCCTCTAAGGTATTAATTTGGGGCTTTAAATTGGTCCAGCCTCTCACTGCCACCCTGACTCCCACTTTGCAGCTGCTGTGCCTCCAACTGCACAGGGAGCACCCAGCCCTGTGCCCCCTCTCACACAACTGAGGGACTCTAGGAGACCCACCTGCAATGACACACTGGAGGAAGTTGCAGGGACATTGCTATTCTGTGTTTCTATTTGCTTACACGAAGCCAGAATAATTAACTGTGCTTCTCACCAAGGCAGGGGACTGCCCCTAACTCCTTTCTTCTTGTCTTGGTGTCAGCTTTGGATTCCTGACTTTACAATCCTCTGCATATGGAGGAACATGGGCAACTGTCTAACACGTGGTTCTCAGGCTAGCTCTCTCTGTGTTTGACTGGGAGACTAAAGCAAAACACCCCAGGTCCAGATCCCCTGAAAAAGGCTCAGTTCACTGGTCATAGGTAAGGCTAAGGCAGGAATGTGCCGGAGCTGCCTGAGCGGTTCCAGGACACAGCTAAAGTGAGGAACCACTGTTGATCACAACCTTCTGTAGCTGACATCAAGAGACAGAGACCCATCTTGGGAAGACCCCAGGCCCAGACCTACGAGGCACAGGTTCTAGTCCATTCTTTGATGCTTGTTCATTCAAAGTCCAGCTCTCTGGGAGTGCTGGGCCCTTCCCTGGGGTGCTGGTTCTAATAGTGAGAGGGAAGCCAAGGCATAGCCCTGTCCTGGCGTAGCTTACAGTCCCACAGTGAAAACAGGTTGGAACGAAGTAACGGAAATGAGACCTGATACCAGGGAACCTCTGAGAAGGAGATTCAGCCTGGCCAAGGAAGTGACAGCAGAGCTGAATGGCGACAAAGTAGATCAGGTGGGAGAACATTCCAGCCACCAGGACAGCATATACAATGGCCAGAGATGACAGGAGGGCGGGGGAGGAAGAGACGGATGCGTAGAGGCTTGCCAAGGGCTGCTTATGCCGTGACTTGTGGGCCATGTGGTCCTCTGAGTGGTAAGGAAGTACTTGGGGGCCACTGGGAGATTGGATGATTTGTCCACAAACTACTCAAATGCTACGTAGAGAACATCAGGAGGTTCCCCTGTCCCTTGGTCATATGAGATGCAGAACAAGGCCCAGCCAGGTAGCTTCCCTCTCCAAGATGGGGGGACTCTGCCCCCCCCCCCCAGACACAGAAAGGCTGGATGAGCTGTGGCTAGAAAGGGGAGGGTTTAACTTGTGCTGTCTAGCTGCCACTCTCTGGGTACAACCCCTCTGAGGCCTAGCTATTCTGCCTGCTTTGGTCTTAATGAAGAATTCCAAGTTGTGGCCTGGAAGGGACCTGGGGCAGATTCAATTCAGCTTTTAGCTGCCTCGTGGTCTCCTATGTCTCCTGGCTGTGTCCATATCTGCAGGTGACGTATGCCGAACCCCAGAAGTCTTGTTCTAAGGTGACTGACAGCTGCCAACACATCTGCCAGTGCCGGCCCCCACCCCCTCTACCCCCTCCGCCTCCACCTCCACCGCCTCCCAGACTACTCTCCGCCCCAGGTAAGTGAAGGCTCGTTCATTGGTTTTATTCGAGGGGTTGGGGGTTCCTCTCTATGTACTCTTGTGCCTGGGAAGAGCTGATGAACAAGATGAGACGGAGGACAGATCTGTCTTCTTTGTAATTTTCCACTGGCCGAGCGGGAGGGAAGCCAAGACCCAACTTTCCCCTGCAGTCTGCAGAACGCTATTCCCCCAGAATGCTCCTGTGAGATGGAGAAGGATGCTTCTCCATCGGTTAATCGGATAAAAGTCAATCTCCATTTGATAAGTGATCCAGCCCGGAATGTTCCGAAGGCCAGATCTTTAAAGGGGGCAGCTGCTGGGTACGATCTTAAATACCCCACCCACACAGTTTTAATTTTCAATTCTGATGCCTGTTTAAGGAGGCAGTTAGGCTAGCACCAAAGGCAAAGATCTGGGAACCAAGATCCACTCTTGCCTTTTGGCCATTTGTACCCCACCTGCTGAAGCCTCTTGGGCTTGCCTCCTCCCTGGGTGACTGCATCTCTGAACAATGCAATTGCCCAGTCACGCAAACAAAGGAGCGTTTCTTTAGCCAGAAATGGCCTCAGCTCCGACTTCTGTACAGTTAAGTTTCCTGCTTCAAGTGGTGATTCCTGGGGTCTCTAGAGGAGATTCTGAGCTGTAGATGGGTCCCTCTAGGTTTGCCCTGTAGCATGCCTGTGATCATGTGATGTGTCCACTGAATTAAGTGTGGGTGTGTTTTAAATATCTGTGATGAGGCTCTATCCCTGCCAGGCTGTGTGTCCAGCCTCTTCGTACCTAGCTGACAATACAGTGTTCAGGGCCATTGTTGCAGTTTGTGTGGGTTCTTTCCTTTTTATAGACACCCCGCGACCCTCTGCTTCTAGGAGTGTAACCCCAAATAACCTATTCACAACCTCTCTAGCTTACTTATGAGTCAGAGCCTTTGGGGCGGGGCTTAGCATCATCTGAGGTCACTCAGCTGCACGTTTGAGTGAGAACCTAATTCCATGAGGCCCTCTGCTCAGGCCTCTTTCTGTCCCTTACTTGCTTATCCTGAGAGAACCCATCTGCCTGTGCTAAGGGCTGGCCTGTGGCACATGTCCCTGGAGATGTCACCTTCCTTTCTTGAGACATCTTCTCTGCCCAGTCTTGGCCCCCACGCTCTGGTGCTGGGATCTAATAGCTCCACACATTCAGCCAGGGTCTCTGCAACTCCGTGTATTGCTACACACCTGCACTGGACACAGCGGGACTGTCTTGTCCTCTTGTGACCACCTAGGTCCACAGAGGGTATTGTATCAGCAACCCTCAGGGTGGCCTATGAGAATATGCAAATTGTTTGCCAGGGACACTGGAAATTCCCAAGTGGTTAGGCAAGATTCTACCCCTAAAATTCAAATTAGCCTTCCTACTGTCTTCCACTTGGGGTGGGGGCTATTTCTTCTAAGTTGTGGCTAGGGAGGTGGATGAATTATCATCCTGTGATTCACCATTCATGCAGAACCTGGTCTGTGAGATAAGTGGGCCTCTCCTGGGTTGATGTGGAGGTTGTGTGAAGACATCCAACAGAAGTACAGCATGGGCAAAGCCTGGGAGGTAGGACTGTGTGAGACCTGTTTGGGGTATCACAGTCCTCCAGTGGGGTTATCTTAATCCATTTCCTGTTGCTCTAAGGCTGTGCCTGAGACTGGGTAGTTTATAAAGGGAAAAGCTTTGTGTTGGCTGGAATACCTAAGACTGGGAGCAGCATCTGGTAAAAGCCTCTTGCTGTTTCATGCCATGGTGGACCAAAGGGCAGGCAGGCATGTGCAGATGTGAGAGGAACAAAACTAGCCAGAACCAACTGCTCTTGAGGCTTGTCCATTCCTGAGAGAACTCATCTAGTGTCATGAGAAAGACATTAATCCCTCTTTAAGGTGTCACCTCCACATGTCACTGTGTTGGCAGCCAACCAAGTCTTAATATGAGTTTTGCTGGGGCAAATGACAGCCAAATCACAGCAGGGTTTAAAAGGAGCATCATGGGACAGATCTTCTGGGCCTGGGTGAGCAAGCCACATCCCATCCCGTGGATCATAGCTCACCAGTTTCCCCGTATCCAAGTATCACCTCATCTACCTGCATTTTTCTATGTATATTCACCCCTGTTGCCATAGAATGCTTTGTAGAAGCCAGAAACCAGAAACCAGGACCACTTGCTTAGATAGAAAGTGCCAGTAGAAACAAATCCAATGAAAACAAGCCAGTGCTTTATGATGTAAATCAGAAGGCTTGTAAGAGAATCAAAAGGAGCATGTTATGTTGATGGTGGTGCCACTGCTGGTACAGATTTTGTGTTAGCTCTCTGTCACTGTAACAAAATACCTGAGATAATCACCTTACTAACCAGAAAGGATCGTTTTGACTCAATTTCAGAGGGTTCAGTGTATGGTTGCTTGACCTTTGCCTTCAGATATATGTGTTGGCCCACAGTCTGTCACGGTGGGAGTGAGTGATAGAGGAGGCCTGTTCATGTTCTGGCAGCCAAGAAGCAAAGGAAGCATGGAAGGCCTGGGATCACACTATGACCTTCAAGGTCACAGCCCTAATGACTTAACTTCTTCCTACTAGGCCCCACTTTTTAAGTGTCCCATCTCTTCCCAGTTCTACCACAGACTGGGTATCAAGCCTTCAATACATGGCGCTTGGAGGGCACTCAGGATCCAACTGTAAGCGCTCCGGTGTGTTTGAACACTATGTGCTGTCTGAAGTCTACAGTACTGCAGGGACACTGGCCCATCTTTGGGACACTGTCTGGACAGCAATGAGCCAACAGAGATGGTAGGCAGGTAAATGGCATACCATCGCACCCGCTGCTCAGAGACGTCAGCAGTGTCAACAGCCAGCAGTGGGTGTTGGGCTTGGTCTGTCAGACAAGAATGTGGGGGCATCTTGAGATTATTTGATGTCCAGAGCTCTCCGACACATGAAGCCAGGCTGGGTGCTGCAGAAAAGGGGGTTGAGGGCAGAGAGGGTGCCATGTGGTAGAGGGGACAAAGCCGAGCTGTGGGCAGGAAGATGTTTCTGGAGGAGACGAGAGTAGTCTGGTTGAAACAATAATCGCAGGATGCTTAGTTAGAAGGAGCAGAAATGATGCTTCTGTCTGTAATGGATTCTGATTGTTACTGTCCCCCATCACCCTCTCTGGTTCCACCCAGCTCTCACTGACCCTCTTCTACTGCCGGCGAGTCGCATGCCTCCTTTCTCGTCTTTTATTTTTATTTGTTGGTGCCCTGGTGAGCTTCATTGTGGTTACTTCTAGAAGCACGGGTGAGAGGTTATTTCCAGGAACACAGGCAACTTGCCAGTGGCTACACCACTGAAGAAAACGTCTCTTTCTCCCCCTCCACAAATATTAACTGCCCACAGATCCTCGGAGAAGAGTGGGACCTTCCTTGTGAGCCCTTTCCCCCTCTTTGACGAAATATTCACAAACCCAGTCTTGTACAGATAATCACAGATGCTGGGAGTTCAAGAGTGCCACAGCCATGTCGTGTCCAGAAGACAGCATTCTACAGCACTGTACTCCTTTCTCTGGCATTTACGTTCTTTCCACCCTGCATGAGCCTTGGAGGAAGGGATAAAAATGGTTCATTGAGGGCCAAGCATTCAACGCTTATTCTCATTGCAATAATTGCTACCTATAGCAACAGAAAGCTTCTCCCAGGGGCATTTACATAAATATTTAGAAGGCCCTTGTGCTGAACATACTATCCATTTAGCAAAATGATAGCAGTAGGTTCCTCATGATGGTCTATGACACAGACTTTTGACCAGGTACTGACACAGTACCAAACACTGTGTCCTTCTTGTGGAACAGTCTTCAATTTCAAGCCGAGAGTGGTTGATCACCCTGTAACAGTCATGCCACTATCAAACCAGTAGGCACATCTTGCCTTGCTAGGTCAGTAGTGTAGCGTGCAGGGTCCACAGCAGAGTAAGGGTTTGATGGCAGTCCTTCCACAGCAAAGTCACAGATTTTATTATGCCGTTTTCATACATATGTGTCTTTGCACTTTGTCCTTAGTATCTCCCTCCTCACTGCCTTCTCTCTTCCTTTTCTGTCTAGAAATACTTCTGGGAATGACTTGTGCAATGCAAAAGTTAGAGAGAAAGATGATAGTCTTTTAGCTCATGAATCAGAATGTTGCAGTATTAGATTTGCTGTATTCATGGATGATCTGGGACTCTCTCTCTCTCTCTCTCTCTCTCTCTCTCTCTCTCTCTCTCTCTCTCTCTCTCTCTCTCTCTTCCTGTCTTTCGGTCTTGGTCTCTCTCAATCCCTCTGCTGTCCCTATGGCTCTAAGCTCCAGGATCCCCTCAACAGTGCAGGTTCTTCATTTAGAAAATAGGCTACAGATCACCCATGTCCCTGCCAACACACACACACACACACACACACACACACACACACACACACACACAAAACCTGAGAACTCTCAAAGGAGAGAAATACTTCTGAATCCTAGCCAGGCGGTGGTGGCTGCTGCTCATCCCATGGAAATCAATTGTGAAAGAAGCCACCTGAGGATACCAGCTAGACTCAGAGGCTGAAGGGATGCTACTGAGGAAAAAACATCCAATCCCCAAAGGGGATTCCCTGGTCATTCACGTCAAGAACACTTTCTTCAGGCCTCAGCCCTGACCAGTACATGGAAAGCTCCTGGCTTACAGCTGCTAGTTGACAAGCTCTCTAAAGGAGGTTCTGCTTTAGAGATGGGTTGGTCTAACTTGTGAAATGTCTGTGATGGTGTCTCCATTTCTACCAGATGGGCAAGGAGGGAGATAGGACTTGAGGAGGAAGTTGGGAAGGCATGGGGCTGAGGGAGGCTGACAGGACAGGAGCAGCTGTCACAGAGGAACAAGGGTTGGGGAACATGTGCCTGGAGCAGACAGCGCAGGGAGAGACAGCCCTTGGTGCAGACCCAGTGGAGGTAATGATGAGAAGCCTTTGCGGGGATCCGTGGGTGGCCTCCATGAGTGGCCTCCATGAGACTGAGCAGACCTCCCTCCTCACTCAGACAGCACTCAGCCACTTCCTGGCTGTTCAGGGTGATCAGCTTATCCCAGTTTCCCCAGGACTCGCCTGGGCCCCCGAAGTCCTGCTGGGGAAGCTGCTCAGCTGTGGGTCCCTGGCAGAGACAAGGTGATTTTAAAAGTTGTTTCCTGTTAGGTTCCTTTGGGGGGTATTTATTGCATGTGGGGCTGGGGATGGGGCTGCCCTGTATTCTGTAGGGTCCAGCTCTGTGCCACTGTCCCAACACCCCTCACCCTTGCTGCCACTAGGAAGGTGTCTAGAAATAGTTGTTGTGATTCAGAAGGTTCATGTGTGAGAGAGTGAGTGCGTGAGCAAGTGGATGAATGAGTGAATGAGTTAATGTGTGGAGACAGTATGTAGTCCAGGCTAGCCTCAAATTTGAGATCTTCCACCTCGACCTTCAATCCTGTGTGCTGGGATTACAGACATGCACCACCATGCCTGGCATGCCACGGAAGATTGTTGAATAGAATGTTTATTTCAGGCCAACTTGTTCTCCATGCTCTGCCCATAACCCTCACACATAGGGCAAAGAGGGCATCACTCTTTGTGATGCCTGGGGGCATCACTCTTTGTGCATGTTAGTGAGTTGGTGAGCTGTGGCCACAGCAGGGCCCAAGGCAGGGTCCTCAGAATCCCTGGAAAGCTGTCTTAAGAAGATGCTGGACCTGCTCCCCAGCATCCCTCCCTGGGGCCTAACAACCTGAATTCATCACTCACTTTCAAATGAGGCTGATTCTTAGTCGCAGGGACACTTTAAGAAGCAGAGCCCTAAAGAATGCCACTCAAAGGGCTTTGGAGCCCGCCAGACCCTTTCCTTCAGCTCTGGGACATCGGGCCAGCTGCAGTTTCTCAGGCCTCTGTTTTCTCCCCTGGGAAGGGCCTACTGTGAAGACTGGAGATTCTGCAGGCCGCCCTGGACCAACCCCATGCCACCCCAAAGGTGATGTCACAGAGCTGGGACTCAGAGCCTGGCTTTCCTGCCCTCTAGACTTTGGTTCATTAGACACATGAATGACTCGGGCTCCTGAGCTGCTGTGAACCAGGACAAGTAGTCGTCCCTGTCACACGTGGATATCACATGGTCTCTATGTAAAGTGAACTTCGTGGAGAGCCTGGAACCCAGTTACCACTCAGCAAGCCGCAGCTAATAAATGTGAAGGCTGGGCTGGTGTGATGGTCAAGGCGCTTGCTGCCAAGCCTGACAAGCTGAGTTTGATCCCCAGGATCCACAAAGCAGAAAGAGAAAATGCCTCCTGCAAGATATCCTCTGACCTCTACACATGCATAATCTCTCTCTCTCTCTCTCTCTCTCTCTCTCTCTCTCTCTCTCTCTCTCTCACACACACACACACACACACACACAAATGTAATAAAACTTTTATTAAGGTTGAACTGGGAATGATTGGTCACACTTGCAATTCCAGCCCCTGGGAGGCACAGGCAGGAATATCAGAAGTTCAAGGTCATCCTTGACTATAGAGTGAGTTCAAGGCCAGCCTGGGCTACATGAGAACCTGTCTCAAAAAGGGATTATTAAGGCTAACAGTTGTACTAATCTTAGGCCACTAACCATCAAACTAGCAGTGGTCTAGATTGGAGTCTGGAACCTGGCTGAGAATAAACTTGAGATGTAGTGAGCTCTTAACATTTCACAAATGTTAAGATTCCACAAATCTTCAGCACAAAGGAAAAAAGGACTCTGGGGCTTCCATTCACAGTCCTTTCTAGCCTTCGATCCTCAGAGTCAAGTGGGGGACCCCACCTTCCGTGATAATATTTCTAGAAGGTGTTGGGGGACAATACCCAGGCAAAGCCCATGGCAGCCACCAGAACTGAGGGCCTGAGTTTGCTTTGTAAATGCCAGCTGTGGCCTATTGTCCCTGCCTGTGACTCAGATCACCCAGGTCATGGGAAGAAGAACTGTGTACCAGCCCTCAAGGAAAAGCGCGCACACACCCCCCCCTCCATGAGACGGCTTCAAGGCGGCCAGGCCAGAAATAACTATGGCAGAGCAGAGGCGTGAGCTGGCGCGTCCGCAGAGCCCAAGGACTTCAAAGCACGGGGGTAGATTTTATTTCTGCATTTATTTTATTCTCACAAAAATCATAAGAGAGGTTAAATGACTCCCCAAAGGCCACACAGCAGAGGCAGAGCTGGGAATGGGGTCGCTTGGGTCCCTTATGTGCCAAGAGCCACATATTAACAGAAAGATTCCAGTTAAGCTACGGAAGTTCTAGAATATTTTTATTTTTGAGGCAGGGTCTCACAATGTAGGCAAGGTTGGCCTAGAATTGTAGATCCTCCTTCCTCCGGTCTTCCAAGTATTTACATGCATGTGCTACCCTGCTCAGCTAGAATTCCCCCCTCCCATTTTTGAACAGAAGAAATAAACCGATATTTAGTCCCCAGTCCTGCAGGCAGGAGCTCTGTGAATCCTCAGACACTCCTTTATAACAGGTGGCATTCTCTTCACTTTCTCCAAACAGATCAGAGCTTTAGAAGGGGCGAGTTGCTTGTTCCAGGCCGCCCTGCTGGAAGGGCCAGCCTGCCTCTGAGGGGTTCACATTAATTCATGCAAATCTCACCTCACCCCAGCCCTATTCTGGTTTCATATGGCTACAGAGCAAGCTACCTCAGTTGATGACCCATAGATTGGTTGCTACCTCCCTTCCCAGATTACAGGGTCCACTGATCCCTCCGGGATGTTCTCCCCGTGCGCTTTTTATGAAGTTGTAGTTAACTGCCTGGGGCTGGGTCATTTCAAAGACTTGCTCTCTCAGGTCTGGCAGTTGATAGTGGCTTGGGTCACTTGTTAGCTGGGTCCTCAGCTGGGCCATCTTCTAGAGCATGTGCACATGATGTCACCATGTGGTCCAGGCTTCCTTACAACATAGAGGCCAAGTTGCAAGGTTGCAAGGCAGGCAGAAGGTGCATCCCTTTTGATGGTGTGGCTGAGAGAGGCATACAACACTGTGCCTATTGTGTCCTGTTTCGTAGAATCAAGTGGCCAGTGCTGGCTCATTAAGGAGTCGGGGTTAGACCTTACCTCCTAATGAAGAGGGTCAGAAAATTCACTTACTTCCTTTTTTTCTTTGTGTGTGTGTGTGTGTGTGTGTGTGTGTGTGTGTGTGTGTGTGTGTGTGTCTTTTGCTTTTACAGTGTTAGAGATGAAGCCTAGGGCCTTGCACATGCCAGGCAAATGACCTCACTCAGCTACATCCCAAGCCCTTGTTTTTTGGTTTTTTTTGAGTTTTGTTTTGTTTTGTTTGTTTGCTTGTTTTTTCAAGATAGGCTCAGACTGGTCTTGAACTCTCCCTGTAGCCCAGGCTAGCTTTTCTGCCTCAGCCCTCCTCGTGCTGTCATTATACCACAGTTATGTTGGGCAGGCATGCTGTTCTTCAGCAACATGCACATACCAGCACATGCTCTGTGGCTTTTCATTTTCCTTTATAACAATCATCCCAGCTTTTAAATATGTAATTGGTTGACTAGCGCTTGAGTACTTAGATAGGCACAGTTGCTGAGTATCTTACTAGGTCCTTAGTGACAACTCCAGCTCTTTAGCCCCTGGTCCTGAGTAGTTTACTTCCCAGATATATTTGGGGTATCTTCTGTGCATCAGGCATAGGCTGGCTTCTGAGAATGTAGTGACCAGGACAGAAGGGTCCCCAGAGTCATAGCACTTATGGTTTACTTTATATATGCATGAGGAGCTGTGATAGATAGTAAGAGACATACGTAGTGTAGGAAAATGGAAGATAATATGTACTGTGCTCTGTAGGGGTGCCAGGATGGCCACTGACTCTAGTGGACCCGAGATCACATGTAAGCTGAGAGCCCACTAAAGTAGGAAGCTGAGAGAATGGGCGGAAAAACCTTCTTATCAGAGGGAACAGCCTGTGCAAGGTCCTCATGAGGGGCAGGGCTGTGAAAAAAGCCACTGTGGCTGCTGACTGCAGACTGTGGAAACAGGAGGGGCCTTAGAGGCGTGGGGGTAGGACAGCACTACGGGGAGGCTGCACGGGGAAGCTGTATGGGCTGCACAGGCTACACAGGTCATCAGAGGCCAGGAAAGGAGTTTGGATTTTTACCTACGTACAATAGGGAACCTCTAGATGGTAAGGCCTCACACTTGCTTTTCAGAGACTGGTCCTGTGGAAGGGAGTAAGGAAGAAGGAAAGGGTAGAGGTTAGGGCCCAGTGACAAGGCTGGTACTGTGGTCCAGCCAAAGATGGCGGTGATGGTGGCTGGATTAGACGAGGGGCAGGTGAGAGTGCTGAGCTAACTTAGTCTGATTTGAGACCATTCTAGAAGATCCTGGGCTGCTGGGCCTGAGGAGGAGAGAGGGATGCAGGGATGCTGCTGGGCTCTGAGGAGGAGAGAGGGATGCAGGGATGCTGCTGGACCTGAGGAGGAGAGAGGGATGCAGGGATGCTGCTGGACCTGAGGAGGAGAGAGGGATGCAGGGATGCTGCTGGACCTGAGGAGGAGAGAGGGATGCAGGGATGCTGCTGGGCTCTGAGGAGGAGAGAGGGATGCAGGGATGCTGCTGGACCTGAGGAGGAGAGAGGGATGCAGGGATGCTGCTGGACCTGAGGAGGAGAGAGGGATGCAGGGATGCTGCTGGACCTGAGGAGGAGAGAGGGATGCAGGGATGCTACTGGACCTGAGGAGGAGAGAGGGATGCAGGGATGCTGCTGGACCTGAGGAGGAGAGAGGGATGCAGGGATGCTGCTGGGCTCTGAGGAGGAGAGAGGGATGCAGGGATGCTGCCAGGCCTGAGGAGGAGAGAGGGATGCAGGGATGCTGCTGGACCTGAGGAGGAGAGAGGGATGCAGGGATGCTGCCAGGCCTGAGGAGGAGAGAGGGATGCAGGGATGCTGCTGGACCTGAGGAGGAGAGAGGGATGCAGGGATGCTGCTGGGCCTGAGGAGGAGAGAGGGGAATGCAGGGATGCTGCTGGGCCTGAGGAGGAGAGAGGGATGCAGGGATGCTGCCAGGCCTGAGGAGGAGAGAGGGATGCAGGGATGCTGCTGAGCTCTGAGGAGGAGAGAGGGGAATGCAGGGATGCTGCTGGACCTGAGGAGGAGAGAGGGATGCAGGGATGCTGCCAGGCCTGAGGAGGAGAGAGGGATGCAGGGATGCTGCTGGACCTGAGGAGGAGAGAGGGATGCAGGGATGCTGCTGGGCTCTGAGGAGGAGAGAGGGATGCAGGGATGCTGCCAGGCCTGAGGAGGAGAGAGGGATGCAGGGATGCTGCTGGACCTGAGGAGGAGAGAGGGGAATGCAGGGATGCTGCTGGGCCTGAGGAGGAGAGAGGGATGCAGGGACGCTGCTGGGCTCTGAGGAGGAGAGAGGGATGCAGGGACGCTGCTGGGCCTGAGGAGTCACTGAGTGGAGGATACCACTCACTGCACCCTCTCCTGGTTTGTGATTTCGCAGTAGGATGGTGATGAAGATCAAGAGGGGCCAAGGAGTGGTGCCCCATTATTTTTCTTCCCTGCTTCCATCTTAAGCACTGAATTCCTCAGCACTAATCCAGATTTAGCGCCATGGAACCTCTAAAAGGCAAAGGTTCCCATTACACATAAGCTAGAGTTCTCCTGGGTCATGATGAGTGTGAAGGGGGCATGGTCTGCTTGCCCTCAGTGTCACAGCAGGTGAAGTCAGTCCCTGTCACCTTGGCTTCCCTGAGGGCTGCCAGGCTCCCAGTAAAGGTCCACAGATGCCACTGGTCCTGCTCTCGGCTGAAGGTAGTGTTAGCACCAGATGTAGCGAGGGTATCAGACACCCGGGGACTACGAAAGCTTCTTGCTTCCTATTCTGTGTTGATGGGTAGTTGGTCTTCCCCAGGGCTACAAAGGTTGATTCCTTGGATTTTTGCTGGAGGCACTGTTTTTATCTGGTGGTCACTGATCCGCATTCCTGGTCTTGGAGGCAGGACCTGGAGGCCAGCTGGGCTCTGGCTCTTTCCAGCTGTATCCTGGTCACTCTGCCTCTCGAGGTTCCTGTTTTCTTCATCTCAGAGATAGTTGTGGGAGCTAAAAAAAACATGAATGAGGGCCTAGCACTGCCCCTGGTGGGTGGCCAACTCTCCATAAGTAGGGTTTTTGTCAGTATGAATCTTGCTTTAACAAATTTCTTACCTAGGTCAGCCTCTATTCTTCCATCTGTAAAGTGGGCCAACTCTCACATTCTACTGTACATCAAGCCCAGGGCATCCCCAGCATGGTGCTGCAACCAGACAAGAATCTGAGATCTTTAATAGCGCCCAGGGTTTCTGGTTATTAAATGTTTTTTTTTTAACTGAATTTTCTTTTCTCTATTCAATAAAGGAATTATTTCAGTCTTCCATTCATTAATTTGCATCTAGCAACTAAGAACACATTACAAAGTTCCGTTTATATTAATTTACTCCTACAATGATTAGTCTCGACTTGTCTGGTTTTAGAATCACCCAGGAGACACACCTCCGGACATGTCTGAGAGGGCATTTCCCGACAGGTTTAACTGATGAGTGTGGGTGGTACCATTCAATGGGCTGGGTTCCTGGGCTGAGTAACAAGGAAAAATTGAGCTGGGCACCAGCGTTCATCTCTCTCTGCTTCCTGGCTGTGGTCATAACGGGATCAGCCACATCAAAGCCCCGCTGATGCTCCTTCCCCACCATGAGGCACTATATTATCAAACCAGAAGTCCAGGTACACCCTGCCTTCTTTAAGCTGCTTCTTGTTAGGTGTATGTTTGTGTGTGTGATCACAGGAAAAGTGTGCTGTGGCACGTTGTAGAGCTACATCTCTGCTTGTGCAGAGCCCCTTCTTCTAGGGGACTGCCTAAACCCCAACTCCCTGAGCCTGGCTTCCCATGCACATCACACCAGCTTTCCAAATATCCTAATCCCATCCTGCACGGGCTCGGTGTATAGCTGTCGAGGTGATTCATGAGTCAAGGTGGAGGCACATGGCAGGACGGAGCTACACCGGCAAGGGGAAAACATGGGTGTGATGGGGTTAGACTGGCTTCCTGTGTCTCTGGCCTTGGGGACATCACTGTTCTAGGCTCTCCGATATTGACTGTGGTGAAGGCACAGAGTCAGGTTCACCTTGGTAGAGTCTGCCTGAGTTCTGCTTACTTCCCAGGCCAGGAGCCTGTGCTGCAAGGCCCCTTTTAGACCATTCTTTCTGAGTCCACTTTTCATCCACAGCAGGGGCTCCTCAGGGAGGCTTCTCTCACTGGAATTTGTGACCCTGAACAAGTCTCCTCACTTTGTTGATCTCCACTTCCAGATGTGAAATGGGAACACAGCTGCTGCTAAACGCTGACAAATTACTGTGAAGATGAGGGAGCTAGCAACGAGTCGGGGTCCAGGCTGCACCTGTGTTAATTCTCATGGCAGCTGCTTGTTTCTGTGTGTGTGTGTGTGTGTGTGTGTGTGTGTGTGTGTGTGTGTGTGTGTTTGTGTGTGTGTACCCATGTGTGTGCTCGTGTGAGTGGCTTTGCATGTATACTAGAGTGCACATGTGTGTGTATACTTATGGAGGCCAGAGGTCAACTTCAGGTGTTGTTTCTTGGGGGGCCATACACTTTGATTTTTTGAAGACAGGGTCTCTCTAGGCTGGAGCCCACTGATTAAGCCATGTGGGCTAGCCAACAAGGCCCAGGGATCCGCCTGTCTCTGTGTTCTCAGCGCTAGGGTGACAAGTGACCACCACATAGTCTGACGTTTTTAAAGTGTGGGTCCTGGGGATTCATTTCAGGTCCTCCTCCTTGCGTATCAAGCGCTTTACCAACTGAGCCATCTCCCAGCCCGAGTCAGCCATTGACCAGTAGCGCATGCTTGCTGAGTCCACCCCCTGCACCTGTCACTGCTTGGAGGGTCTGGGCCAATACTGCAGACATGAGCTACAGCAACAAGCCGATAAGCCGGGCCTCATAGCCATGCTGTGCACCGCTGGGCTCAGGCACTTGAGTCTATCATCTCTTCCTTTGTTTCTTCCGTGAGCTCACCTGATGAGGTGTAGGCACCAGGCAGTGACAAGCATAGGTCATCAGACACCTTCTCCTTCAAATTGTCCCAAACATCTCCTTTGTTTCTTCGTGGGTCCCAGAGCAGGACAAACTGTCCTCACTGAGGCCAGCAGGCTGGCTACCTGATTTCTTCTGTTCAGCTCTCAAAGGGGAGAACAGACTTAAGCTTTCTGCCAGGGTTCCCACTGGATGTAAATGGATTCAGTCCTCTTTTCCTGGAGACCTGAGGCCACCCTACAATTTGTTCGCATCTATTGAATCCCATGTACCAATGCTCCACACACCACACTCTGCAGTATCTTCCAGGCATCAAGCCTGTGCCAAGGCTGGAAGCACTCATATGTGTGTTTACTGTGGCATACCTTCCGGAAGGTGGTGCGGGAAGGGAGATGTGGCCTTGGACCTGAAGTGGCAGTTCTTGAGTATCATCTGTCATTGGCACCCTAGTGGCGAGAGGCTAGCTAGCTAGCATCATGTCACCAAAATATCTGTTAGTCCCTCTCTCCCAGCAAACCTGACCCCAAGAGAACACGTCCTCAGAAGGCCCAAATGACCCTCTCAAAGTTACCATCAATGAGGTACCAGGCCCCTCAAGTCTGGAACTTTCCCAAGCACAGCAGACGTCAGGTGCTATGAGTATATATGTGGCGTGTTTTCAGTCCACCTCCAGGACCCATCGCCTTCCCAGCTTAGCACCAAGACAGATACACAGCCATTGCAAACTGTTGTCTTAGAATCTGTAGCAACTGTGGCTATGAATATGGCCCAGTTCCCTCTTTACACACTACCAGGAAGTGTGGAGGAAAACACATGGTCCTGGATGTCAATGGCTTTTAACATCTTTTTTATCTGCTTCCTTCTGTATTCTATTTTATGTCCCTATTCTCATTTTAAGTTATACAGGGGGGCAAATTAGAAACCAATCCGTTAGAATACATTACTTAGAGAGAATGTTTGCTGGAAAGAAGCTATGAGCTGGCTCTCTTAGGTGGCCAAGATGCAGCAGGGGGTGCTAGGAAGCAAAGGATGTTGACTTGGTTTCCCCAAAGTGATTGATAATTGAGAGAGGATATGTGTGAAGGGGCATGCTTTCCAGAAAAAAACACATCTATCTGGCTGGGCGGTGGTGGCTCATGCCTTTAATCCCAGCACTCGAGAGGCAGAGGCAGGCGGATCTCTGTGAGTTCAAGGCCAGCCTGTTCTACAGAGGGAGTTCCAAGATAAGCTCCAAAGCTACACAGAGAAACCTTGTCTCAAAAACATTTTTAAAAAAAAGAAAAGAAAAAAAAGAAAGAAAAGGAAAGAACACATCTGCTTACTACCTTCAAGCCATTCCCAGGGTAGATTCTGCAAGCCAGGATCTGAACTCTCCACCCAGCACCAGTGATTTGGAACCAGGTGAGACATCACAGCTGTGAGCCCCCCCCCCCACCTATCTTGCATGGACCTCATTTTTACTCATGGGGCATTTGAGAGAGTCAAGATAATGCTTAGGCTGGAACCCATCATGGGGGATGAGGGAAGGGGTCCTGTCAGTGTGTCATCTCTTTAATATTATTGCAAACTTCACCTAGGATGTCCCACTCGTGTCCAGGACAAAGTCACTAGTTTAGCCTATGAAGTGTCTGCTCCTATCCCCAGGTTCAGGGACTGTCTGTACATCTTTGTCCCCCCTGGGGGTACTGGGCTTGACATGTGGCAATTGCATGCATAAATGCATGCCTGAGAGACAGGATGATGCAGACAGGGGGCAGCTGTCCAGGAGAGAGGAGCAGAGAGGGGACTCAGGTTTTATCTGGTCCCGCTTGTCACTTGGTAGCAGTTCTTGGGACTCTGTCTGATTTAGGTTTCTCCAGAAACAGATGCTGATCAAGGAGTCAAGTGCAAGGGGCCACGTGGGCGGTAATCCCAGGGAACACCTGTGGGGAGGTGAGGGTGAGAAGGACGGCAGACAGTCATGGTGGCTACTACACCTGACCCTGGAGCTCAGGGCAGTAGTACAGACTGGCACCCCAGAGCCACTGGCGGGGGGGGGGGGGCGGTTAGCTGTCATATGAATTAGTCACAGCTGGTGAACTGGAGTGTCGCTCGCTTCCCAGGGCAGAGAGGCAACATGTCCCAGAAGCATCTGCCGTAGGTGATTACTTTCTTCAAATGGGACTAATGTGGCTGAGTTTGTCCCCAGTCAGACTCACTGGGTCTGTACCTTCTGGGGTCCCATCAGGAACCCCCACCTCTCTCTCCTATGATGACACAGTGGAGCTGAGGACCCCACGGGGAAGGTTTATGGCGTTCTGTTTAGTCTCAGGTGGAGTTTAAGGAGTCTGTGACAGTGCCGGGAGAGTGAATATGAAGACATTGCAGGCTACTTCCTCAGCGTGCCCATCTCCAGGGTTAGCCAGAGAAAAGGGGCCTGACTGGAGCAGGTCACCTGGAGGAGCCACCAGAGGAGCAGAGATAGGGCAAGAAGTCTCAAGTAAAAAGCCGGCCTTGGAGGAGGGAGGGGTGCTTCAGCAGGGATGAGGCAGGGGATACAGAAAACATGGGCTGAGTAGCAGGGACTGAAGGCCAAGCTTGGAGAGGAGGTGGTGGGCCAGGGCTTAGAACACAGCCCAGCCAGGCAGAGGTTGGAAAAGGGCCTGAAAAGTCACCAGGCCAGCCACTGTGGGGAGGGAACAAGAATTCCTAGATTATGGTGACTGGTGTGGTCAGGCGCCTCTTGAACAAGAGCAGTGTGACAACAGAAGTCTAAGCTCCAGGTTTGCCACAGAGCCTTGAAGATACGATGACGAGTCTAAAGCTGAGGCAGATGTTTCCACTAGTTCTGAGGATGGGCCTGTGGGCGCCATTCACAGCGGTCCCGGAGCCACAGAGCTGACTGGGGAGAGTGCAGAGAGGGAGGAGAGGTGGGTGAAGACATAGTCTGAGGTTCCTGAAGACCAGGAGCCCGGGGAAGAGTCTGAGGAATGACCCAGGCATGGGGAGAGGAGCCAGAAGCCAGGAAGGAGTTGAGGACCAAAGTGTTTGCTCGAGCAGCAATGAGGCGTGTGTACACCGCCCTTTATCAGTTTACCCTCAGTCATCCGAATCCAGAGATCTCAAACACTGAATGGAGAGGATGAAGGAGGTGAAGGCATTTGGAGCCAAACAACTGGGTGTTTCCACTCAGGGTCCAGCCATGGGAAGCAGTCAGTGATGGGAGCTTATAGAATCCAGGGACTTGAAGGAGAAAGTGTAGCTCCTATGGGCATGGAAGGTGGGGAGGCATGAGCTTGGCCTTAGAGAGGTATTTGGACCCTACAGAGATACACTGATCCAGAGTGAGGAAAGTGTGAGCCTCAGGGGAAAAAGCCAGCATGGATGTGGTCAGGACCACTCAAAGCCCCCCCCCCCCAGATGTTCTGGTCAACACACGTGCTAATGGAGGTTCTGAGGCTGGGCCCCAAGGAGCCCGATGGAGGACATTTGAGAGTAAGCCAGCTTTCACTCATTCAAACATTTTATTAAACGTGTCTTCAGAACTTGAGATATGCTCTAGGACAGAATGGATGCAGAACTGACATTCTGGCAGGGGATAAAGACCAGAAGCAATCAATGTGCTAATCCTTTGAGCCAGACCGTGGCAGGTGTGCTAGAGATAGAAAGGGCTATGGTGTGAGGGGGAGCTGGCTGGGGCAGGCCAGGTCACAGGAAGAGAAGACAGTGTCTGAGAGAAAGCGTGGAAGGGCCTGGGGAGAGGACAGCCAGGGCTAATGAGTTTGGAGACTCATCAGAGCAGCTGAACAACAGCCCTAGGCCTGGAGAAGGGCAGAGAAAGTGGGGTCCATGAGCCCACTGTGAGGGTGTGGGGCTGGAGTCCAAGGGGATCACTGTCTTACCTGCTCCCAGTGGGATCCCTTTAGCTGCCCTGCTGTGGGAAGGATGGACAGAAGCAGGAAACTCCATCTGTTGCAGTGATCCAGGGGAGAGGGCATGGCCCTGGGACCAGGCAGCGCCAGCAGGGTTCAGATTCTAGACAGGAGCCCTGCTATATGTACATCTGGGCAAGTCAGACGCTGCTGATGGGTGGTGTCCTGGGGAAGGTCAGAGACAGGACAGGGATCAGAGAAAAGGGCTGTAAGCATCGAGAGGGGATGTCAGGGTGGTCCAAAATGGTGGAACCAAGACCCTCCTGCTAAAACACGTCAATTCTATCATAGCTTGAACTAAGCCCCCTGTGTGTGATCTCGCAGTGGTACAAAATGGAGAAGTCACTTCCACGTCTGCTGTGTGGGGGCATCAGGGATCCCAAGTGAGCCTAAGAGTCTGTCACCACTGATAAATGCTGGGGTTGGGCAGCACAGTCTGGGTTGGCTCCAATTGCATCCTTGGGGCCCAGGGACCAGCATCCACAGAGATGTCTTCCAGACCTGACCCAGGGCAGGGTCCTATGTCACCTCAGAGGGTAGAAGTTTCTGAGGACACAGAAGAGATTTCAAGAATGCCTGTGTATCAGTGACTTTTCTTTGCAAGCACCCTACAAGAAAAGAGAGAAAAGGCTTACTCGGTCTCAGACTTGGAGGGATGCAGCCCATCAGGGCAGGGAAGATGCAGGCTCTGGACCATGGAACGGCTGTCAAGAAGCAGAGAGACAGTGTCAGTACTTGGCTCCTCTTTCATGAAGTTCCAGACCCCAGCCCATGGGATGAGGCCTGCCCCCATTTAGGGCGGGGCTAACCTCTTCAGTCAACCCTTTTTAGAAACAGCTTCTTAGCCACACCCAGAGGTGTGTGTTTCCACGGTCACTCTCCAGTCAAGTTGACAGTGATGATGAGTCACCATAGACTGGAAGCATCATAGCCAGGTATATTCTATAGTAAACCAACAGAGAAGAATAAAAGGAAATAACAGGAAGGCAGGAGAAAGGGCAGCCGTGAGGGGGTTCCGGGGGGCTCCGAGGCAAGAAGGATGGAGAGGGGAAGCGAAGGAAAACTCATAACCCCCAATTCTTTTAAGTTTTCTTGGCCAAGTTTTAAATAAAAGTAAAACCTAGATGTCCCATGGGAGGCCATCACAGATTTTTAAGGGTTCCTTTCACCTATGCCCCCCCCCAATAAACATCCACTGAACACTTACTATGGGCCAGAGGCTGTGGTAAGAGATGGAGGTCTAGGAGGCTGAGATGATTCCAGGGTCAAAATAGAGACTACAAGGAGGGGCTTGGCTTCAATTGAGGGGCAGGAGACATCTCTGAGTAAGCTGGTCTTTGAAGGAACTATCTTGTGAAGTCCAGGGAGAGTGTGCCAGGCAGAGGGGGACATATGCAAAACCTTGAAATGGAACAGCCAGAGGTTTCAGGAAACTCACGGATCATGCCACTGGACACTGTAAGCCATGGGAAGGGTGGCTCATGGGAGAGGATGGCAGATAATGAGACAAGAGGGTTAGCACCAACTCATTCAGGGTCCACAAACCACAGTTCACATCGCACAGAGCTGGGTCCTCTTCAAAGTACTGCGGAGAGTCATTAAAGAGACACGGGGCCATGAGGATGACCTGAAGGGACCTGCCTCTTTAGATGATCATTGGCAGTGAGTAGAAAGTGGGGGGTGGGGACGAGGCTGGTTAGGAGGCTACCACTTCGTCCAGGTGGTAGACCAGAGCTGGACGTGGATGACTCAGAGCAGAGTGACAGTTCCCAGATGAATTTTGGGGAGGATCATGGGGCTGAGCACTGCATGGAGACTATCTGTCTCTCTGGGATGGAAGGAGGCCAGGCCCCTGGCCGTTTGTGTGTCTGTGTTGGGGACCTCACTGTGGCAACCGTCTCCTTCTAAGATTATGCCGAGTTGTTGGCCTAGTTTGCAGCCCTGTTTCTAGGGACTTGATTTATGCTGCCCTCCCGTTCTTTTCTCTAAATATGGCCAAACTACATGCAGGGATGTCATCTGCTAGCCTCTAGGGCCTTGCTGGGGTTTACCAGAACTAGTTGTGACCTGGCAGTGGCATTTGTGCCCCACTCTGTCCCTTCCAGGAAGAGCCCAGCAAAGGCTCGCATGTCTTGGGCCAGACTGTCTGGGAAGCTCCTGGTATGTGATATCTAAACTGTCGTCTGCCAGGGGCAGAGAGAGATGGTGAACATAATCCTTTCTGGACGTGTCTCTGCCAGAGCACCTCCCACCCCCCATGTTGGGAAGCTGGCACTGTGCACAGCAGACCAGCTAGAAATGCCTTACCTAGACTCCTGGGCAGGGGGGTGGAGACCTTGCTGTTCCTGCCAGGCCCTTCCCTTCCTCAGTCCTGTTCTTAGTTCCTTCCTCCTCCTCTCTTTATTCCAAGTTCACTGGAACCCCCAGCTTCAGGGGGTGCTTGCCTCCTCCACTCTCATGTCACTTGAGCTGACTTTCCTGCAGTGGTTCTTCACCAGGGTGGCAAAGCACTGTCTAGGTGTATGTGGAACTGTAGGGATGGCTAGTTCCTGGCATCTGGGCTGAAGGGTGAGTGCCCCTGGCAGAGAGGGCAGGAGCCAGAGATAAAGTAAATGCCGTTCATCACAGAGCATGAATCTCCTACCTGCCTAGCTCAGTCATGGGTTGACTTTAGCTTGGCTAGAGGACAGGAAGGTATTTAGCAGCTTCCTGTTCTGCTCTGTGCCCATGGACAATGTCTCACACTGGACTCATACAGTTCTATGTGGCACACAGTGCTTTTATGGTGACTTCGTTTTTCATCAGTCATCCTGTCTGGTTCGTTCTGAAGGCAGAGCTGAGCTGAGATGTTTCAGGTGTATGGGAGGGAAAAGGGAATACTCCCAGGAGGACTCAGCAAGGAAGGAAGAAATAAACCAGAACAAGAATGGAACTCATGGAGCCAGGGTGTGGTTTCAGCAGGACACTCTAAGGGAGCCCACAGGAAGTGTGATGGGGAATATACAGGAAGTGTTCTGTCATTGGCTGCCTCAGATGAGGGAACTGGGGCTCCAGAGTGTTTACCCCACATTCTTCTGGGAGTGAAGACCCTCCACTGTGTGTCTTCTTCCAATTCTTGGCTCAGACATGGCAAGATCCAATAGCACCAAGACCTGCCAAATTTTTCTTACTCTTTTTGACATTTTTTAAAGGTATGCCCTCTATTCTCCGCTTTCACCCCCCTTTCCTCCATATTGCTGAACTCCTGCTCCATCCTAGATGGAGTCCATTGCTCCTGTATGCCAACAAACCACCAAGTGAAGTCCTACCCCTCCCTCCTCTCCAAAGCCAGGACCTGGATTCCTTCACAGTCAGAAATACACAAAGGATTTTCTTCTCATCTCTGAGAACATTCTGGGCCTTATAGCAGCAAAGCAGTTTATCTTCCTAGTAAACGCTAAGATGCTTTCTGCAGCCTGTAAGCCCTGTGGGATTAACCAGCTCTGACATTTCCACCCAACCGCTCATCTTTCTGTGGAAGAGTATTGGGAGTGAGGGTGTGTGCTGATGGGAACTGAGGGTGCTGTTCCCGAGGTGCAGCCCTTAGGTGAGAGGACTAACTCCCTTCCCTTCCTTTCCCTCCTAACACACATCCCGTAACCCATCCATCTTCCCTTCAGAAGTTCTCACATTTTGTGCTAGCTATGGGAGTTCTGTTACTGTTCAGGAAGTTTCTAGAGTCCTCTCTGCAAGGGAAGGGACTTAAATGGAAGCAATATTTAGCAAAGCCGTGATAAAAAGATTAGGGTTCAGGCCATCTTTGGCAAGAAGCCTCTGGAAGCTATGCAGAGCAGAGGTGTAATGCATCTCATTTCGGCTGCTGTGTGAGGAAGAGACAGGGAGGGGTGGCATGGGCAAAGAGGAGGCCAGGTGGGAGGTGGTTGTGGCAGAGACAAACTTTAGGAAGGAGGGCATGGCTTACCATTGGGTCACATGGAGGGAGGTGGCAGGAAGGACTCCCCCGAACCCCCTTTGGAATGGAGCAACTGGTGAGCTCATTGTCTCATGTGAACTCTGAGCCTCCCCTGAACCATTTGAGTAGAGATGCCAATTCACAGTTGAACACAGGCCAGGAGCTGGGCATCGGTTGGGTCTGGAGCTGTAAATGTGGAGTTGGCCTTGAGCCGGAATTAAAACAGCAGGGCTGGATTGGTGTTTGAGGGAGAATGGATAGGGACAGGCCCAGCATTGAAGCCAAGGCTAGTAAGCATCCTCAGGACCAGAGGAAGCATGCTCCCTCCTTCCCGCCTTCCGGGATGACAGTGGTCTTCCCTTATCCCCAAGAGATGAATTAAAGTTTATCAGTCCCCGGGTCTGTGGCTGGGTCCTTGCCCCTAGGAAGTATTGTTTGGCAGCCATATGAGAAATAACACCAAAGGCCCAGCCTGTCACATTCAGTCTTTCAAAACAGAAAAGAAAGTCTTGAACCGTCAGGGATAATTCACGATTAAAATCCTGCTCCTCGAGTCTCTGTCCGAAGACCACAGTTTATGACACTGCCCAAGAGTGTGAGCCAAGGCCCAGAGCAGAGCTGATCAAGGAGACACGGGTGTTTGAAGAAGTTGTGGGGTCAGGATGGGATCGGGATGAGGAGGGCAGAAAGGCGTAGCAGGGTGGGAGGCACCTCGCCAAGCACCAGAAGGCTTTGGATTTTAGAGAAAGCAATGGCATGTGTATACTATCGGTGAAATGGCAATGCCAGCTGTCCAGCATCCAATAATATTCCTGTCACAAGATCTGTCGATTTCCACAGGCGGGAAGGGGAGTTGGGAATACAGATAACCCACTTCCTGCTTGACTGTGGGTACCAAACTCCCTTCTGGGTTTGGAAACTACAGGCAACAACAGGC
This sequence comes from Peromyscus eremicus, assembly GCF_949786415.1. NCBI lineage: Eukaryota > Metazoa > Chordata > Mammalia > Rodentia > Cricetidae > Peromyscus > Peromyscus eremicus. Next base: position 51,146,902 of record NC_081430.1, on the reverse strand, counting down.
TGAGGTACCCTGCATCTGAAAACGGCCTCAGAAGGCTTTAGTTGAGCTGTGGTGTATCCCACGGCATCCTATTCAGCTCTTACGAAAGGACAACAAAAAGTGTCTCCACTCCTGCCGATTTAGCAGTGTGTTCTGCAGAATGGGTATTGTAACACACGCACACCAGCATCCCTGGTGTGTGCGTTGGGTACTCACACTTAGAGTGGCTAGAAACACATACATCTGGAAGGATTCATAGGAAAGGGGTGACCTTTCTGGACTAGAAAGTTCTAGAAACACCCAGAAGTTGGCCAGTAAGGGGGAAGGGGTTGGGTTACAGTGAAGGCTGCCTCAACGGTGGGGAACTGGTCATGGGACAATACCTTGCTTACGCCTGGTAACTGGTTTTCTTTTCTTTAAGTTAAAAAAACGTATTCTTTGGCAATTGCATACATGCATATAACATATTTCAATCACACTCACCCCCAGTTTCCTTCTTATCCTCCTCCCCCTCTGACCCTCCCACGCCTTCCTAACACCCCCTCCTGCTTTTCTTTTTGTTTCGATGGCCCGCCCAGCTCCTTGCATGAGCATGGGTGTGGGGTGCCGTTATCTGCCGGACCGTGGGGAACGCCCGCAGAAGCTGGATTTCTGCAGCTAGTGGACATAGTTGGCCTCTGAAGCATCATCCTGTCTGCGAGAGGCGGTCTTCACCTCTGGGCCCCCATTAATGTCCCTGTCAAAGGAAAATGATGGAGCAGTTGATTATGGTGACCTGTGAGGCCAGCTGTCAGGAAAAATAAAGAGCAGATGGCGGGACTGGGTTGCTCAGGGGCTCAATGTCATTTGGATTTTAGACTGAGGTGCTTGGGGGAGTTCGTGATGACACTGGATTAATGAGGAAGAATTCCTTGTACCCTCCCACAGGGCTGGCAGTATAGCTTAGTGGGAGACTGCTGAGCATACACAAGGCCATGAGTTCAATCCCCACTACCAGAAAGGAAAAAGAAAGCTTTGAGCAGAGTGTGATGGCACACACCCGTAATCCCAGTACTCGGGAGGCAGGGACAGGAGGATCAGCAGTTCAAGGCTATCTTCAGCTACGTAAAGAGTTGGAGGCTATCCTGGGTAATGTGAAATTCTGTGAAAAGTCACTTCTCCGTTTCTCTCTTGCTGAGCATTTTCATTCTCTTTGCTGTCACTCTTGAGGTCCAGAGTATGGATGAAGCAAACTTCACCTCCTAGAGTTCTGTCAATTGCTGTTGGTGCCCACAGAGGCCAGAAGAGAGCTTCGGATCTAAAGCTAGAGTCACAGGCGATTGTGAGTCACCTGAGTGGGTGCTAGGAACCGAACTCATGTCCTCTGCAGGATTGGCTAGCAATCTTAACTGCTAAGCCATCTCTCCAACCCCTCATCTGCTCTTGGAAGGAGTGAGAGATTGGAGAAGGCCAGGGACACTCCTCATGGCAGTCAGAAACCTGGGACCAGGGTCTCTCAGGCAGTGTTTGAATCTGTTCTTCAAGCTGGGGCAAGGTGCCCTGGCTGAAATCCAGCACCTATAGTCTTGTCCGGTTCTCAGTAGTGTGTGGTAGAGAGCAGGGACTTAGGGCTCAGGTTACCTAGAGTCCCAGCTTAGTCCTCCTCTGCTATTGACTTTCCTCGTTAGCTTGCTGTCACCTCTGAAAATGGGAACAATGAGAGGGACCTCTCCTGTAGGGTCAGGAGACTTAAGTCAGGTGATGTTTCTGCAGTGGTGTGTGACACACAGCAGCCAAGGGAACAACAGCTACTACGTGTGTGTGTGTGTGTGTGTGTGTGTGTGTGTGTGTGTCTATGTGTCTGTGTGTGTCTGTGTGTCTGTGTGTGACAGAAGTCAACTTCAAGCGTTGTTCCTCAGGTACTGTTCACCTTATTTTTTAAGAGAAGGTCTCTCACTGACCTGGAGCTTGCCAAGCAGATGAGGCTGGCCAGCCAGTAAGTCCCAGGGATCCTCCTGTCTCTGCCTCCCCAGTGCCGGGACTGCAAGCACCCACCACCCCACCTAGCTTTTCACGCAGGTGCTAGGGATGGCTCTCTGGTCCTCCTGCTTATCACGCAGGCACTTTATGGATGAGCCGTCTTCTCAGCCCCTTGCCAGCATATCATTATTCAGCAAGTTGAACCTGTCAGAGCTCCTCTGTAACATTTTCTGAGACCTTAGGAACTTGCTGGCTTTTCAGCACATGACAGGAAACCAAACAAATACATGTGACAGCACAGAGACAGTCTGGTACACCCCCACGGTGGCACTCCTTGGCCTTTGCGTAAACATAAGCAGTGTTGCCTGAGACTTTGTATACACTGCAACCATTACTTCTTTATGTGATGGGAAAGAATCTGCTTCGCGTTATAGAACTGAATTATCCTGGAGGTTGGTTGGTGCGATCGCACTGCCTGGGAGAGGTCCAAGGCTCTGCTCCACTGTGGCTTGTAGTTATCGAGAGGGTCCTGTTTGGAGGGAGGTAGTGTGACCTCTCAGTTAGGGGAGGCCTGGTCTCAACAGCCTTTACAAAGACTTTACTTTGTTGGGCTTTCTGCCTGGGGAAGACGGCAAGGTTTTGGGTGGGTCAAGGAAAAGCATGCCTTGGTTAATGTCCCCCACCCCACCTTCTGTCAGAGAAAAAGGCACATGTGACGAGCATGCTTCCAAGTTTCTGTGTGACCCTTGCCAACAATCAGAAAAGGCCAGAGGCCACTATTTCCTCCCTCCTGCCCTGGGGCCTCCTGGCCCAGAATGAATGGGTTTCTTATTCTCAGATTCAGAATGAGTTAGACCATGGGCAGCAAAGGCACACCACCCCCTGCCTTGGCAGAGGGGATTATGGGTATTGTGGAAGGAATGCCTAGGCTTCTTTCCGAATCCTGTTATGGCCAGTTCCACTGGGCAGCCTCTCAGTATCTGGGGGTCATTCTGAAGGCAATGGGCTCAGAACCTCAGGATGTCCTGTGGGAAGGCTATCAAGTCAGCCTCTTTGATTAGCCAGGGCTGTTGCAGTGCACACCAGGAGCCTGAATCTGGCTCCTTCATTTGCTGCTGGCTGTTGGATTCACTGGCCTCTGCACTGAATTCAGGAGTCAGGACAGAGCCCTGGAAGAGCTCCCAGAAACAGACAGTTGTTCATCAGAGCTGGGGAGCAGCTGCCATTATCATCTAGTGAGTGGAGGCCCAAACACCGAAGAACCGCAAGGCAGCCTGAGATGCCCATTGTGATGGAGCTGTGGATGTTGACCTAGCCCCGTGTTGCTACTCTCATTGGGCCTTTGAAAGCCAGGGAGACGTGGTGACTCACAAAAGTTCAGAGAGTTTTGATGACAGTACCAGAACCCAGGTGGCTGGGTGGTGTGACCTTCATCTTTAGAAGAAACTGCATGTCTAGGCAGAGGAAAGGCCCAGGATGGTGCTTGTTGCCAGGGAGACCTTTCGCACAGTCTCAGCATCATCATGCTTTTTGGACAAACCAGGGGCAGAGGAATCATCTATGGGTATTGCAGTAGCAGGATCTTCACCATCTTGGGACTGGCCAATGTCACTACAATGGCCTGTCTGCCCATCATAGAAGGCTTCACTATTGTCTCAAAGGCATAACGACTGCTTTTTAGGTCCAGGCATCCCACTCATCCTACCGTGTGTGCGCCATGTGTGGGGTTGGAAGGTCCATGGCTTCTCCCTGGCTCATCAGAGCTGAAATGTTGGGAGGATGGTCTATGCCACTGTACTCTGCTCCAGTGGTAATGGCACAAGCCTTCCCACTTAGAATCCCTGTCACTTTCCTCATGGCTCGGTGATTGTGCCTGTGCCTATGCCTGTGCCTGTGCGTGTGCGTGCGTGCGTGCGTGCGTGCGTGCGTGCGTGTGTGTGTGTGTGTGCGTGCGCGCGCGCGCATATGAAGGCCAAAGGTTGGTTTTGGGTGACATTCCTCAGGCACCATCCACCTGGGGATTTCTGGGTTTGTGGGGGGAGTTGTTTGTTTAGATAGGGACTCAACTGTAAGCTAGAGAGGCTGGCTAGGAGCACCAAAGATCCACCTGTTTCTGTCTCCTTAGGACTGGGATTATGAGCTTGCACCTACCAGCTTTTTTATGCAGGCTCTGGGCTTCAGACTTGGGTCTTCATGCTTGCATAGCAGATACTTTATTGACTGAGACGTCTCTCCAGCCCTTACAATACTGATCGTTTAAATCAAGCTTAAGTAGTCACATGTAGATGATAGCTACTGTATTGGACAGCGTGCCCCTGGAAAATCAGCGCGGATACTTGTACTTCTAAGTATGGTTTTGTCTCAAAGCCACATACATGTCAGTTTTCTTCCCTGAATTAAACAGAGGCCTGATGAGCATCAGGGACTTTCTCAGCATATTGTGCTTGTGTGGCCTCAGCCAGGACAGAACTGATCCTAGCGTCACCTAACAGAGACTTTTAAACAAGACCCAGGCTGTGTTCAGAGAACCAGAAAAGGGCAGGAGGTCTTGGGAGCTAGTCGTCCAGAACATAGAGTTCGTATGCACCTCCTTGGGATAGAATTTCATCCTCTAAGGCTGCCAGGGACTGTCAGCCCTTGGTGACCTCGTGTCTGAGTGTCTTGATGTGGAACTTGTCCTTGGAACCTCCCATGAGGATTTTAAAAGCAGATGTTTCCAGGGGAGACTGTGGGGCCATGGAGGAGGTGGGATGGTATGAGAAGAAGCCGAGTTAGAGCACCGAGCACGGCCACAGGTCCCCAACCCTGCCAAGCACTGGTTGAAGATGCCATTTGAGACTGAGATTCTCCAGGCTCCTTGCTTGTGCTTTGCCCCTGCCTCTCAAGCAGCCCGGCTAGAAGAAGGGCTACAGTTCTGGGCCAATGGCATCCAAAGCAGAGGCCTTGCGTCCTTGCCCACACTGGAAGGTGCTTTCCTCCAGCCTCCCAGGGAAACGCCATCACTGCTTCTGTGGATGAGAACTTGAAGGCTGTGTGCTCTGGCTGAGCAATGACTTAGTGAGTATGATTTACCAAGTCAAGATGTGAACTGTCTGTCTTTCTGTCTGTCTGTTGTGCTTGACTGCTTATCACGTTGTCACTCTTAAACTTCCTAGAAAACAGAGAGCGCTCGGTGCCACAAATCTAGAGATTACACTCGAGAATTGGTGTGACATTTGGGAAAATAGTAAAATTGAAGAACCAGAATGCTCACACTTACAATACAAATGAGATGTAATTTTTCAGCGCAGACCCAGATTCTGTTAAGATGGATGAGGAATCTGAGGTAAGAACGGTATCCCTTAGAGGTAAGCAAACTTTTGTCAAAGGCCACGCAGTAGATATTTCCGTTAAAACCTTGTTTGTAGGACAAGCAGCAGCCCAGAGTCAACCTTCAGACCAGAGTTCATCACCACTGGTCCAAGGTGACCCTGAGACTTTCTTTTAAATAATTAACTGTTTAGAAAGAACTGCTTCTACCAACCTGGGCATTCCCAAGGCCTCCATCATGGGCTAAGGGCCATCATGAAAGGGGAAAGCCGTCTCTCATCTATTGATGCTGGTAAGCGCAGAGACTCTGCTGGGCGTTTCCTAGAGATAGCAAGAACATTTCTCCATCCTTGGACCACAAGCTTCTCTTAAGCAAAAATGAGTTCAGTATGCTCTGTCAACTCCCACTGGTTCCCGTGTCATGGCATTACTACCTGTTTGTTTTATGGCGTTTGTCTCTTAGACACCGACAGGTGTCTGGGTGAGGTTGGAATCCCAGCCTGCATTTTCTTGATGACTATTGAATTAACGCCTGTCCTCTGGGTTACTGGTGTTCTGAGAGCAGCGTCCATCCTGTTCCTAGCGTCTATCCCTGTGCGCTGCACACTGCAGGAGTGGGCGAGTGGACTCACACTAGAACAGTGAGGACAGGGTAAGGAGATCAGCTCCGTGGTCACTCAGAGCTTTCTAGATATGGGAGCTTATTGTCACTTCTGGACAGGGCTGTGCTGTCCTCGAGCTGGCAAACGTGACCCTCTGTGCTGTGTTGCACCTGCAGCCTTGTTGGGGCCAGCAGGCATGGCAGATTTGAGAAGGGGACCAGAGCAGACAGGAAAAGGTTGGGCCAGGCTCCCGGAGTAACAAATCTTCACTTTTGAGAACCTAACAAAGAGGGCTATTTGGGAGAGAGACAAGGGAGGTCGTGTTTCTCAGTCCCCACAGAAGCAAAATTAATTATACCAGCTTGTGACCCACTGTTCCCAGCTCTTGCCCAGACCTCCCTGTGATCTTTTCCTCACCCAGGAGAAGCTGTCGCTGCCCCCCACCAGAGAGACATGAACCTGATTCATAATTTGCCTCTCCTAATTAGGCACAGGAATGAAGGAGACGATTATTAATAATGCATCCGGGTTTTTAAGTGCCCCACAGGAGCCGAGCCTTGAGAAATGGTGCTCTTGATGATAAACAGCCACACCACCACCACACTGGGCTCTGTGCCCAGACACAGGGCAGAAAGACATTAGAGCAGAGAGTGGTCCATGGAGCATGGGCTGCTGGCTGGAGTCAACAGATGGAAGAATCTCGAGCCCTTTGCCTAGAGGGGTGTGTGTGTGTGTGTGTGTGTGTGTGTTTGGGGGTGTCTAGTCTGCCTTTGCCACCATAGGCCCATCCAGGTAAGCCCTTTCTTTAGGGCTACCTCCTTGGCCCTTCCGTGTAGGACTAAGGGTCAATATCTCCTGAGAGAGGGGACCCTGATTCTTACAGTGACAGCAGCTCCCCTTCCACACAGAATTGACTCCTCCTGCCTCCCCGTCTCATTTCCTCTAAAACATCTCCCAGCAGTCTCTGTACCTACAGACTTGCTTGACTGCTTGTGTTCTATCTATTGAGGGGTCACAGGTTCAAATCTGTCTCGGTCCCAATTCTGAGATGATGTCCTCAGGTTCTGTGCCATGGTTCCCTCGGCTGTCTAACCTTGTCCTTGCTCCCTGCGAGCACCCACACTCGGCATTCCTTTCATCATAACCCACTGGACAGAGCCACTCTTGGCTTCTCTGCATCCCACCTGTCCTGTGCAGTGGAAGGTGGCCTGAGCAAGACACATGGCCTTGAACTTTGGGTTCATGATCTCAAGGCTCTTAGGGTCTTTCACCTCACACTTCCCCTCACGACATCATCAATCACTCACTCTTCTAGACAACTGGTTTACATCCCGCCACTCCCCCTTGGTACCCTCAGTACTTTGCCTTGGCTTCACAACTATTCCTGAAATGATTGACACATCCAAAAAAGAAGCACCCAGGCTCTAGACACAACCACCCCATGCAGTAAAAGCTTCCAGCCTACCTTTCCTACACAGCAGGGCTCCATCAGAGACCCAGGCAGGGACTCCTGATCTGGCGAGGGGGCGGGGGTCTTCCTCTGGCTGGCTCAGGGTCCTTAATCTTCTCCCTCTCTCCTAGAACACACCCAGTGGATTCTCTTTCTCCTTCACTGCCTGTCCCTCACTATGCGCACACATGTGCTCTACCACACACCTGAAAATCCTTCTCTGGTCATTGCTTCCCCATGTCTATGGCTCCATGGGGGCTCCTGCCTTTGGCAACAAAGCCCTGTATGCCGGCTCTCTGCGTCTCCTCCCACACAGTCCCTCTTACAGAGCCCTCAACAGGCTCCCTCCGTCCATCCCTCCGAACCCTCTTTGGCACCTTCCCTTCTGGCTGCCAGTTCTCACTTCATTGACTTAATGCTCAGCTGCCACAGGCACAGCTGTCTGTCTGTGGATCTTCTCTAATCCTGGTACCTCCTTGCAGGAGGTCCCGTGGCTTCTCCCAAGTTACAGTGGGTGAAACAGATAAAATCTAACATACTGAATAGCTTGCCCAACCCAGAGCTCAGACTTCAACTCTAGCTCCCAATTCAAAGCCACTGTGGATAATCACTGCACTAAACTGAGCAATGGACGCCCAGGGGGGGAGGAACCACTGGATGTGAGGAAGATGGGCTCACCTGAGCGAGTCAGAGGTCAGGAGGGAAGCAAAGCAGAGGAAGAGAAAGAGGAGGGGTGCGGGTCCCCTGATGGCTGTGAGGCTCAGAGAAAGGAGCCCAGAAGGGAGAAGGTTTGGTGTGGGGCTGAATCTGGATGGAGGCACAGCTCCTGGCGAGATTGAGGAGGACCCCTTACTGTTCGATGTCTCCAGCCTGGGCCAGGCCAGTGGTGCACATCTGGGAGATGCTGTATGCACGGTGAAGCTAAGGAGACACTGGCTTCTAGGGCTGCACTGAATGTAGGTCCAGAGTTCTGAGCATCCCAGCCAAGGTCTGGCCTGTCAGCCCCTGTGTTTTGCATCCCCATATAGTCCTGGCAGCACACGGACACCACACCCTTCAGAGCCTGAACAAGTTTTTATTCATATCATAGTGTGGCTGCCCTCCTGGTCCAGGTGCACCTGGATGACTGGGGATGTAGAGAAGGACTTCCATCAGGGCTACAGGAAGGCTGGTGTGCACAAGACAGAGCAGGCATGGCGTTACCTGTCTACATATTGCCCCCCAACGTGGGTGGGGACCTAGGATCCTAAGACAGTGTTCTCTTCACTGGGTGCACCCCTAGCAACTCGAGATATGAGGCCTGGGTTCCAGAGTGCACAAACACCAACGCCTTGTGGTTTATCTGTGGTTTTCAGTCTAGCCCAACCCATGGTCTCTGGTGAGAAATGAGGAACAGCTCCACCCACACACTGACCCTGAGGCCCCCGTGGGTGGTGGACACCCTGGCACAGGCCTCCCCATGGATGCCCAGTGCCTGTGAACGGCTAGCAGGGGCTGAGTCAGTTCCTTGTATCCATAGACAATGAGGCTCTATGTGGGGCAGGCCATGAGAAAGAGGTGGTGTCCCTCCCCATACCGCCTTCCTTCGTGGACATTGGGTCTGTGTCAAACTGCCCAGCAGTGCCAGGGCTTCAGGCATTGAGGCAGGGGAAGAGCTGGGAACTTGTAAGGGAACTTCTGAGCAAGCATGCTCTTTGGTTTGGGACCAGGTCAGAAAGTGGGGCTCAGACTGGTTACTACACAGCCCTGGGCAGACCCCCCCTTGGCCACTCCAAGCCTCAGTTTCCTCCCTGGTCCCTAAGGGATTATGAAACAGATCCTGTCACCACTCAAATCTTTAACATAGCTCCTAGCTCCTCACTTCTCTTGGAAACCACTCAGGACCAGAGCATGTCCTAGCTCACTGGCTATGGCAGGGACAGGTTGTTCACTTGTCAATGTGCTCTGTGTCCTGTGTCCTCAAATCTTTCTTAGATAAACAGGACAGCTTCCACGACACCCTTATGGTGCTGGAAGGGAGAGTACAGAGAGGAGCGCCACCCTGAAGACCAATTGTGCCATAAAATTGTCGCTTGGAACTAGGCTCTGGCACCTCTACCTGGTGGTGCTGATAAGACCATGTAAACCTAAGATGTAATGATTTGGGACCCAGCCTGACATTTGCCTACAGTATCTCCAGGAAGCAGGTTCAGGGTCCTTATCCCTGGAGGGAGCAGGGGGCTGACCTCCACTGACATCCACAGGGGCTGACCTCCACTGACATCCACAGGGGCTGACCTCCACTGACATCCACAGGGGCTGACCTCCACTGACATCCACAGGGGCTGACCTCCACTGACATCCACAGGGGCTGACCTCCACTGACATCCACAGGGGCTGACCTCCACTGACACCCACAGTACCTAGACAAGCCAATGCTGGCCTGATTTGTCACTGTGTGTGAGCCGCCCGTGGACCTGGGCTGCTCTGGAAGCTAGAAACAGGAGAGCGAGGTGGGTGGGGGAGGCCCTCCTCACTTGAGCATAGCCAGCGGAATGAAGGCCAGTTAGGCCTACAACCCTTTCAGTTCCCAGGGAATCAGCCGCAAACCACTGGGGCAGCCTTCACATGAGTCACCAAAGACTTTGAAACCAAGGAGAGATGTCTGAGGATGTCTCCAAAGCCTGTGGTGTCCCAGTAGTGCCTGGCATTCAGGCCGGACCTCAGAGCAGGGTGCCTCTGGAGAGGGCCATACACAGGGTTGAGAAGCAGAGCACCAGATAAGGCCGTGACTCAAGATGGAAAATGGCTGTACACTGCCCCTCACCGTGTGTGTGTGTGTGTGTGTGTGTGTGTGTGTGTGTGTGTGTGTGTTTGTGTGTGTGTCTGTGTACCTGAGGTCAACTTTGGTTTTCTTCTTTAATAAGTTTCATCCATCTGCCAGTCCCTGTCACTACCTGTCCCCCAGACCTGGAGTGACAGATGTGCCGCACCACACTAACTTTTGATGGCCACTGGGGAACCAAGCTCGGGTCCCCATTCTTATGCAGCAAGCGTTTTACCAACCAGTCCACCTCCCCAGCCCCAGAAAGGTGACTTTTAAACGTTTAAAGACAGGATTGCTTCCAGACCCCTCAAAGCCTCTGCGATAGTATCTCATCTACGATCTCGGCACCCAGAAGGAAGGCCTCTGAGAAAACCTATGAGAAACTGGATTAGCCTCTGAGAATGTCTGTGAGGGGTTGTCTTGATTGCATTAATTGACATGGGAAGTCTCATCCTGATTGTGAGCAGGACCGTTCCCTGAGCAGGGGATCCTGGACTGTATAAAGCAGAGAGGACACACTGAGTGCTAATGTGCATCTCTGCTCTTGACTGTGGATGTATGTGGCTCATTTTCTTAAGCTCCAGCTACTATGACTTCCCCACCACGATGGACTGTGCATTGAACTGTGAGCTGAAATAGACCTTTGTTCCCTTGGGTTCCTTCTGTTGGGGTATTTATATCACAGCAACAGGAAGCAAAACTTAGACATCCACTTTAGTTCATCCCTGCTTCACCTAGTTCCCTCCCACCAGGTTTGGGAACAGCTGGCTCTCTCAGCCTACCTCTTAGCATGTGTTGAATTGGTGGCAAGAGCTGTCACCAGGTCCCTGGCTCCGTGGCCTCAGTTTACCCACTGCTAACAGTGTAGCCATGAATATGGATGTGTCAGTGTGCCCATGGCAGGAGTTAGATTCCTTCAGTAAATCAGCCAGGCACTTTGGTGTGTGGTACATGTCTTGAAGTCTCTGAGTCCCACAAGGGGACTTTCTAGTCTCCTCCATCTCCTTAAATACCCGTTCAGCAGATGTATCTGAAGTGCCACACCTACCTGCTTCTGTTCCAGGCTCCTGTAGGATCTGCTGAGCCCTTTTCCCATCCTAGCACTTGCCACATGTGTAACTGATGTCCTTGAAGCACTTCTGCTTTCCATTGGCCCTACTCTTCTCAGAACTTCCTAGGGCAGGGACCACCTCTGTCCTGGTCACTGCCTCGATTCCTCTCTCCTACACTGCTCTAGAAATTCCTTGAGGTAGAAAGCTGGGAATTACTGTCCATCATCATCATCATCACCACCATCACCATCATCACCATTACCATCATCTTCATCATCACCATCAACATCATCTTCATCATCACCATCATCATCATCATCACCACCATCAACATCATCATCATCGTCATAGTCATTGTTGTCATCATTTAAGTTAGCATACAAGGCAACAGGCTTCACTGTGGCTTTTTCATACATCTGTGCCATTATACATTGTTCCCATTCATCCTCTCTCCCTTCCCCTCATTCTTTCCATCCCATCCTGCACCCCAATAGTCTTGCCTTCTGCTTTCACACCACATGTATTTCACCATCCTCTCCTTTTACCCACCCCTCCCTATGAGTGATCTCCTCCTCTCATCCTCTTTCTACTTTCCCAGACTACACTCATGAACATGTGTGGGTGCATGCATCCATCATACACACACATACACACACACACACACACACACACACACACACACACACACTTAAATCTTAATTGTGCATCCGAGAGAAAACAGCATTTGTCTTTCTGAATCTGGTTTATTTCACTTAATAATTTCTGATTTCATCCTTTTTTCCCTAATGTAAACATTTCATTTTTCTTTACAACTGAAAAAAGTCCCATTGTGTATATGAACCACATTTTCTTTATCCGTTCATCTGCTGATGGACACCTAGGCTGGTTCCATTCCTTAGCTAATGTGAACAGTGTAGCCCTGAGTATGGATGTGTAAGTGTGGCAGGAGTTAGATTTCCTTAGGCATGTACCCAGTGATACAGCTGAGTTATGCGGTATTTCTAGTCTCCGGTTTCTGAGAAGCATCCATGCTGATGCCCATGGTGGCTGCACCCATTCACATGCCCGATGAATCCTCACTAGCATTTGCTGCCATTTGTTTTCTCAGTGATAGCCGATCAGATGGGTATGAGAAAGAATCTCCAAGTCATTTGCATTTGCATCTCCTTGATGGCTCAGGATGTTGGACATCTTTTAAAGCATTTCTTTTGAGAACTCTCTATTTAGCTCATTGGCCCGTTTATTGATTGGGTGGTTTGTCTATCTATTTTGTTCAGTTCTTTTTATAGTCTAGATATTAATCCCATCTGATGTGTAGTTGGTGAAGATTGTCAGCAGGCCATCTCTTTTCTCTGACGATTATTTCCTTTGCTGTGCAAAAGATTCTTAATGTCATACAATCTCAACAGTCCATTCTTGGGATTATTTCCTGGACTCAGAGTTACCTTGCAGAAAGTCCTGGCCTGTGCCTACATCTTGAAGCATCTTCCTCTAATGGCTTTAGAGCTCCAGATCTTAAATTATTTGAAGACTACTGTCTTGTTGCCATTGCTCATTGTTTCATATATTTGGAACATTCTGGATGTTTTAGGAGTCAGCCAGACCCACCCCATTTCCCCTCATTGCCTAGAAGCAGAAGTCCCAAAGCTTTTAACCATGGTGTCCAGGGCCTGGCCTAGGCTGGATATTCCCAGCCCTTTAATGCAGCATGTGCTGACTAAAAGAATGAGACTCCCTTGCCACAGCAGACTTGAGCCTGGGCCCTTTTCCAGTGCCCTCCTGGCTGCCTGCCCCATCGTCTGCACAGGGTCAGGAGAGCTGGCTGATGTGTCAACTTCACTGAGGCTCAGGAAACGGTGACATGACCCTGAGGACTCAGGACAGCTCCTGCCTTCCTGTCATGTTCAAAGGGAGTGACAGAGACAGCGGAGACTGAGGCAGCTCTTTCCTGGTGCTTGACGCTCCTCCGTCTGGTCTGGCCACCTGCCTGTCACCCAGGATTGCCAACTCAGTGTGCAGGTTGTCCTTCCCTTGCGTATTGGCAATCAGTGCGTGTCGCTTCTTCGGGAGATTGCTAACTCCTCATGCAAGAAGATCAGGTCTTAGTCAGCTTTATCATCATCCCCGGGCAGCTGGCGCCAGGTCTGGCAGAGGACAGCTTGTGTCTGATTCATCTCTGTACCCCCAGCTCCTAGCAGTGGGCACTGAGCATGCTCAGTACATGTCCAGGGGAATGCATGCATGGATGAGCTCTATCAGAAAGCTGTCTCTAAATGTGAGCCTCTAGCCTGCCCACATGGTGAGCTTTCATCATCTCTGCAGAGGTATTGAAGGAAACTGAGGCAGTACCCAGTAGTGGGCAGCTCCAAGATCTCGAGGTCCCCACTCTAGCCCTCACATAAGTTGTGCCAATGTTTATTTTCTTTCCTGAATGACAACACCCAGGCTCCCTCAAGCTCTGGCATTCTCTAATCAACTCAAGCAAGGATAAATACGAATGCCATCTTCCAATCTATCTCTAGTTTGTGACCAAAATCCATGTGTTATGCCACCAGGCCTCTTGAGATACCTCCTCTCCACAGATGGAGTGTTTCTGTCTTCGCTTGTTGCCTTCCACACTTGCGGTGTTCATCTGCACCTGCTGAGTCCCCCAGGCTCTCAGACAGAAGGACACACAACCAGAGCTAGCTGCTTCCAGTACCAATGCTTTGAATAATGACCATAAAAAGAAAATCCCCACCCCACTAGCAGAGTATAAGGAAAGAGGCCCTGTCAAATTCCAGACTGAGCTTTGCAACCTGTCATGTGGATGGGATTTCTAAGGAGGGCCTTGCTGGTGTCTTTGAGGGACAGTTCTAACTTAGGTATATCACTGTTAACGCCCCTAGCTGATGGAATCATTCACTGTGGTGACCAAAGAGAGCTCCTCCCCTTCCTGTGCTTCCAAATGCTTGGGGACATTCTGAGGTGCAACCACTCACTGAGAACACACACGCAGGAAGACTGCAGCTGCAACACACAGGGCAGAATGACCCTAGGGATGTGCCCAGACAGGTCAGAGCCTGGGGCAGACTCACAGACATGGAAAAAAGAGCTTTCTCCTCCACAAAAAGGAGGGGCAAACCTTTGTGGGTGCTGGAGCAGTGCAGCCGTGGGAGACTGCAGCTTGGGCAGGGCACTAGAGCTCTACTAGGTCACCCTGGGAAGACTGAAAAAATGCTCCCAAAGGGGAAGATTTCCAGTTTGATGTTATCAACAAAATCACCGAATGAGCTCATGGATGGGAGCATGAGACCCAATCGTCCTGCTGGCTCTCTGGCACCGTTCAGTGTCTGCGTGGGGACTGAGTACCTAAGGCCAGCTCCTGCCAGCTGACAGCAGCCTGGTAGTGTCCCTGCCTCAACGGTTTCATCCAGAGTGTCTCTGGTTCTTCTGAGGATCTGTGGGGAGCTATGTGCTTGTTAATAGGGAGCCCCAATCCCCTGGGAGTCAGAGAACATCTTCCTGGATCCCATGATGTGTTCACTTCCTTCTCTCTATTTCCACTTCTCCTTCTTGGTTCTGCCTGGGTGGGTACCAGAGTGTGAACATCTGAGAAAGACATCTAGGTGTTTGCTTACGATGTTAAACACACACACACACACACACACACACACACACACACACACACACACACACACACCAGGACCATCCTATAACATGTGTTTACCCAAGAGGAATATGAAACTGTCTATATAAAAGATTCCTTCACAGATATTTGTTGCAGCTTTTCCTAGAGACCAAAAATCTGCAAATAGCCTAGGAGTCCATCAGCAGATAAATGGACAAACAGTTGCAGCATAGGAAGATGGGGGGGGGCGGGGCGGGGGAATACTATTCATCAACAAAAAAGGGAGAACTACTAAATGATGCAGCTACTTGGGTGAATCCCCAACACTGCTAAATAAATAAAGTAAGTGTAAAAGAAAAAAGAATGTGCTTATTGCATGATTTGATTTATATGAATGCTAGGAACAAGTGAATCTTATCTACTATTTTAGCAATCTTTAGGATGGTTGCCCCAGGTTAGGGATTATTGAAGAAGAGACTCAAGGATATTTTGAAAGTGTTGGGAATAAGGGGCATGGCTTCTGCTGGGGTAAAAATCTGCCGCGGCTGTCAGGTGGTATACTGACAGAAGGGAATCCCCCCTGGACACATCCCGGTCTTGAGTCATCTTAACTCCTTCAGAGTGCCTAGTGCTGAGCGGACAGAATTGGGGACAGAGTTTTGACTCTTGCTCAGATCTTCACATATACTAATAACTTATGTAGCACTGTCTGTCTGTGTGTTATGTCCACTCCTCTCCTCCCTCCCCCTCCCTCTGCTCTCATGCCTCTTCCCCTCCCCTCCCCCAGTCCGTTTGTGATACCCAGCACTTTGTCCTGTCTGGTTCTTCCCAGACCTCTGGGATGGGGCTAGGCTCTCTCTTTGCCTTAATCACAGGGAAATAAACAGTCTCTTAAGACCTGTACTCCAGATGAGCACCAACACTGCCCCCCACGAGGGAACAGGCTTACCCTAAGGACTCCTCCTGGGTAGGGTGAGGACAGGAAGGTCTTGTGGAGTCAGGTGTCAGAAGCTGTCCCAGTCACACACCTTCCCGTGTTCTGGGCCCTTCCACGCACACTGAGAAAGCTGCTGGTAGCATCACCTGGGCCGAATCCAGGCATGAGGAGCGAGCCTCTCACAAGAAACTCAGTTCAGAAACACATCGAGGGGCCAGCCTCCCTCCTCCCTCCTCCTAAGTCCCCTGCGAGCCCATCACCCCACCCCCAACCGCAGACGCACCGGATTTAATGCCTTGACTGAGAGAATGAGATGTTCTGTTATTTTTCATGGGAAATTAAACCTGACCCTGCTGTCAGTTAGTTAGCTCATGCCTGGGAGGATGGAGGCCTGCTTAGCCAGGCGCTCAACCCCAGTTCTGAGCTTGCCAAGGCGTGATGGAGGCACTGAATGGGGGAGGGGCTGGCTGGGGGCCAAGCATGACGTCACCTGCTAAGGTGGGGGTAGAGAAAGCCGGAGAGGTCAGAGGGCCTTACTGGGGGTGATGGATGACTGTGAGTACCACTCCCTCACCAATATCACACAGACTCACCTCTCTCACTCGGAGACTCAGACCCTAGTCTCTTTCAGCTCCCAACTCTACCTCGTGCCCCGCGGAGGACAGCTGGTGGTCGGGGCTGGTGATCATCGTCGCTGTCGTCTGTGCCTCCCTGGTGTTTCTGACTGTGCTGGTCATCATTTGCTACAAAGCCATAAAGAGGTGAGTGTCCAACCACAGTGCCAGGTGGAGCCCCTCGGGAGCCCAGCTGGCCCGGATGTCAACTGCCTGGCCACTTTTGTGAAGGATAGAAGGAAGGATAGGCAGGGGACCCTCTCCAACCCTACCCCATTTCATGCTTGCCATGAGTGTGCTGTAATGGCTACAGGGGTTCCCTCCTTGTCCTTGTATCTTTAACATTTTAGAGTTGATCTCAGACATACCTTCCCAGCCTTAGGAAGTTTGATTCTGTCAGTTAAACGTCTGTTTCAGCATAATACAAAAACCATGCAAGAACATTGCCAAGCACCAGAAGGGTAACGGTCACGAATAGTATTTCTGAGAAAGGGTTTTTCTTCCCTAATTCCCGTGCTCCAAAAGTTACTTCTAATTATTATTAGAATAATTGTTAACATCTAAACTATTCAGTTTTTTCTTCTGAACCCAATCTTCTGTGTAATTTTGTTTTAATAATTCAAAAACAAAAAGAATGGCAAACGACTTAAAATGAGGGTGTGGTCATTGAGCACACAGGCTTCAAGCCAGGACACCTGGGCAGGAGAGGGGCGACATGCCACACAGACCTGGGCATGTGCCTCCCTGGGGTACTCAGGGCCTCCCTGGGGTACTCAGGAACTGACTAGATGCCTGGAGTTCCCAGGCGAGGCTTTGCCTTCTTCTCCCTCCCCCGTGTCCTTCGTCCAACCCTTCCTACCTCCTCCCCGTGTGCTGTAGCTTTCAGATTAGGAAACTGGGTCTTCAGAGAGTTAGGGAGCTGCCGTGGTAACAGAATTTGAATCCAGATTGGTGTGGTGCCAAAGACCACCTCTTACCATGTTGGGGTGCTCAACTAAAGTTTGGCATTGCTGATGAACCTCCACACTCCTGCCTGCCCCTTCCTGTGGAGTGGAAAAGAGGGACTGTGGGGATTTGATGTCTGTGCCTTGCTGGGTGGGGTCAGAAGGACAGACAGACAGGCAAACAGGCCCAGAGGCCCTGAGACCCAGCAACTCTAGATACAGACCTTGCTTTGGACACCAAAGTGGATGGAGTGTCCCACTGCTAAACTGTTTTGTGTATACCTACTATGTGCTGGCTCCATTAGCAGAGACAGGTAATGCTTATAAATGGTAAAGATTCTTTTGCCATAAACTACTCACCTGACAAGAGGGTCTGGTCCCTAGGCCAGGGGACAACCGGCTGCTGTGGGCACTCAGAGGGGCCTGGTGAATCCCAATTCTAGTTGACAGTACTTGAGCCTCGAGCCTATGGGGCTTTCAGAATCGGAGGATGAGCTGTTCATTGTGTACCTTGGGGTGACTGTGCAGGCGCCACCCTTGACTGAGCCATGGAGGTGACTTTTTTTCTGGAGCTGACAAGGCCACTGTTCAATATGGTCAAGCTCGTCATGTCCTCCTTTCCCAGTGGGTTGGGGCCCCTCTGTTTCATACATAGCTTTAGGGCTGGGATCTTGGCATGCTCAACTCTCTCTTCCCCATTCACCTCTTGTCAGTCTGGTTCCTTCCCCAAATTATAGGTTCAGTACATGCATATATTTTTGAGATGGGTTCTCATGATGTAGCTCAGGCTGGGCCTCAGGCCCTCAATCCTCCTGCCCCAGCCTCCTGTGGACAGGAGGCCTAGGCCAAGAAGAGCTTCTGGAAATCCAGGACAGGTAATCTGGGCTGCCCAAGGTCATCTTGGGAACCAGTGCCCAGGAAGAGGGGGCTTGTGTGTGCCTGGTGATAGAGTAAAATAGATAGGGGCTGTTTCCAAGAACACAATTACCTTTTTGGTATTGTAGGTACCTACTCTGCTGGATGGAGCCTCAGAAAAGCAGGTGCCAAGACCCTCAGTGGATCAGGTGCCGTATGGGCCTCCCACAGTCTCCTCCACAAACAATATTGACCCCTCATCACCATGTGGTATTCCAGGGGTTTACAGAGTACCCAGAGAGCCTGAGATAATCATGGAAGTTCCCTCTCTAGTATTCCATGTGTCACCTGGCAGTACTTTCTCCAGCATCCATGCTGGGAAGGGCTTCATCCAGTACAGATCCTTGACTGCAGAGCAACAGTGCTCCGCAGAGGAGAGTCCCAGCCTGGGGGAGACCTTCCCCACTCCGCCATGCCCTCTACTGCTCCTCTTTCTGAGCATGTGCAAAGTCTCCCAGAGCCAAACCGGATAGCTGAAAGATGATGTGAGGATGCTCATAGGCCACATCTAGGGCTTACCTTTACCTGGATGTGGAAAGAGAGGTGCCCATGTACCATTTGCTTCTCCTAGTGACACCTTGGTGGCTGGGGGAAGCTTTTGCTGGCTGTGGACTCAAGGTTGGGGAAGTCTGTACTCTATGGAGGAGGCTCAAGTTGGGCCTCTGTGGACTGTGTGTGTGTGTGTGTGTGTGTGTGTGTGTGTGTGTGTGTGTGCAGGGCTGGGTAGCATGAAGGATGAATGCATCTTTTCCCCCTCTGTGAGCTACTCAGGCCCCCTCCTCACAGAACAGCAGTTGAGGATGATGGTGTCGGCTCATTGCCAGCAGAGCCCTAGAGTCCAGACGAAGGAATACCGGTGGAGGCAGTTCCTGCAGAAGCCCTTCTGGGCTCTGAAGCTGGAGCCTTGCACATGGCGCTCCCTAGGGGAGATCAAGAGCACCTAGTGGGTGGGGACAGAAGGTCTCCAAATAGAAAGGCCACGTCCCTTATCCCCTCTGCCCAGAAGCCAGAGCACATGGAGATGCTCACTTGCCTTCCTTTTGGTTTTAGGAACCAGGCCATTTAAAGGAGTTCTCTGTGGCCTCTGCCTGGCTTAGTGGGATCAGCCCAGGTTGGCCCACAGATTGGAGGATCAGGAGTCCTAGCAATGTCTGCTAGCTCTTCCAGAGCCTCAGAAGGTGCATGTTAAGTAGGAACTCTGGATAGACTGGAGCACGGTATGATGGCCATCGCTGGCCAGCCAAGCAGTTCCCACCACACCTCTCTGACAGCAGTGCTGAGAGCTAACAGATACTTACAGAGCACTTACTATATGCCAGACACTCATCCACATGCTTGATGTGCACTAATGTCTTTAATCCTTCCAATAAACCTACGAAGGGGACACTGGCATTATACCCATTTTATAGATATGGAAACCGAGGCTCAGAGAAGTTGCCTAGATTGCCTGAGCTCATACAGGTAGAGAGTGGTGGAAAGCTGAGGTTCTTGAAGATGTGGCCTCTGCCCCTTAACATGGCCAGTGTCACCCATGAATGACATGTTTGGTGAGAGAATGGAGTCCAAGAGCTAGCTTCTGCTTTGGGAATAGTTCAGCTTTCGCTGGCACCAGTGAAGCCCAGAAGGCTTTGGGAACAGCTAGGAACTCTGATGCCAGGAGGTGTAAAGGCTAAGTCTACTTATCATGAGGATCTTTTATGCCACCCTCACCATGAGCTGGCATCTGGGAGCTCATGGGCCCCGTGAAGTGGGGCATCTTGGATTAAAGCTAGGCAAGATGGAGTTCTTGGAAAGCTCAATAAGACTTTGAAGGATCTCCGGGAGGAGGTGTAAGGACGCTTTCCCAAGCAACTGGACTGCAGAGCCCACTCTTAAGAGAATGCCTGCTGGGCATGCTGGCCTAAAGGGACAGCCAAAGATGATAGTCCAGGTCCTACTGCAATGCAGCTGGGGCCCTTGGCAATCAAAGCTTTCACTCAGCCTCAGTTTCTCTCCCCACACTGCCCCATGAAATGACTGTCTTAACTCCAGCCTAGCTTCTTCAGGAGACCCTAAGGAGGGACAAGAGTTTCTCTACCTGAAAGCAGGACACACCAGGAGAGGAAGTGTGGATTTGATCTTGCCTTTCCAAAAGCCACAGTGGCTAGGCTCAGCCATCTGGGGTGATTTCCTCTGTGAACAACTTCCACTACAAGAAAGAGGAGAATGTGAACAGACTTGACCTTAGTGTGTCATGTGAGAAGTCCTGATCATCTCATGACTCCACTGACCACCCGCCTGCATTCCCCTTTGCTAAGATTTTTCTGAGTCCATCCAAAGGTCTTTGAACCAGTCACTAAATACCATGCCTGCTCATCCTGTCTTTGCGGGAGACTCCAAGGGTGCTTGAGAAGGCAGAAGCAATCAATCCCTGAGCTTTTGAAGATGGCCATAAATGTCTAGATAATACTTAGCCAGAGCCATTCATCCGGGTACCTCTGAGAACATAGGAGGTGCCTGAGCTATGTGTAACTGGAGTCATCTTTACCTAAGATACAGCAGTATAGTGGTGTGAAATACAGATTGTACAATCCAGCCCAGGAGTTTGTAGATACTCAGGGTGGAGGCCAGAGACCCCCGAATGACTCAAAGGAGGAAAGAGGATTTCAGCCAGGTGAGGAAATAGCACTGTGATTTTTACACTCTCAGCGAGTGGACTAGACCCTTTTCAGGGCCTCCCTCTTGGCTTTTCCGATCCCTGTGTACATAAGGGGAATGGATCTTGGGTTCAGTGGCCTCTAAAATGAGCCTCAGATGGTTCAAACTGTTAAAGAACCACTGGTGTGTGCTAACTCAGCTTGGAAATTCTTTATCATTATCACCACCACAATCATCACCACAATCACTGCCACCACTACCACTATCAACCCAACCATGACCACGGCTATTATACCCCACCATCGCTACCATAACCTCCATCTGCCCCACCATCATCACTACCACAACTACCACCACTATCATCACTTCTGCTATCACCACCAGCATCTCCACCACCTCCTCCACCATCATCACCACTAACATCACCACCAACTCCTCTACCATCATCCCCTCTACCATCACCACCAGCATCTCCACCACCTTCTCCATCATCATCATCATCATCATCATCATCATCATCATCATCATCATATCATCATCATCATCACTAACATCACCAACTCCTCTACCATCACCACCAGCATCTCCATCACCTTCTCCATCATCATCATCACTTAACATCACCACCAACTCCTCTAACATCATCCCCTCTACCATCACCACCAGCATCTCCACCACCTCCTCCACCGTCATTATCACATTATGATGGTTATATCAGCATCATCCCCTCTACCATCACCACCAGCATCTCCACTGCAACCACCACCATCATCTCTTCTACCAACACTAACTTCGCTAACATCTCCTCTATCACAATTATCACCATAACCACCACCAGCAGCATCACCTGTACCAACACTACCATCACCAGCCAGCACCACTAATGCCACCCACCACCCTTACCATTCATTCATCACATTTACCATTGTTTTGATTGCACAGAGGCAGGATGCAAAATCCAATTACTAATGCCGCTCCTTATGAACCAACTGCTCCCAAAGGGATCAATCAGAGCTTGATCATACTAGGCTGACCACACATTTTGGGTTGTCCAGAACAGTTCCAATTCAGACTTGTCCCTGTCCCATCTTTCCTTGTCGATAGGCCCTGGTTTGTATATGAAATTGTATGGTCACCCTAGTTAAGAGTCTTCTTGGCTTCTGATTGACCCCACAGAGGTGCTAACCTGGACTCTGGTTTGGAGGTTACACTATCACAATTGCTTGCAACTAACGATGTCCTTGTTCCCCTCCCCAATCCTTTCTAGGAAACCACTGAGAAAAGATGAAAATGGCACCAGTGTTGCTGAATATCCCATGAGCTCATCCCAGAGTAGCAAAGGGGTGGATGTGAACACTGCGGTAGTATGAATCTGCAGGCCCTGGACCCACTGGCTGGAAGGGCACCTTGGTGGCACTGTTGGACATGGGATGACAGGTGGACATGAGCTGACCCTGGGCCTGTCCAGGACTTCATGCTTTACGGGCCTCGGGCCTCCTGAAAGAGAAAGCATCCTCTTCCCAGGCTAGCCCTGGTCAACCCCTGGGGGTGCAGCACAGACACCAGGCTTGAGCCAGGCTCCCCTGCATGTGGCCCCTAAGCAGAAGCACCACCCAGGGCTCTCCATACCCTTCTTCTTGTCTTGTGTTGGGCGCATTGACTGTCACCCAGTTGCTAAAAAAACACGTACTCCAGTGAAAGCAGAGGGTCTATCTGTCTGTCTGCCTGGGACAGAAAGACACCCCACTTTAACCAGAAGAAAGGAGATCCAGGGACTACTCCAATCTGGAAGCTTCCTCTCATGCAGGAAGCTCACCTGCTTCTCTGTGGACATTCTAACAAAAGCCATCACACAGCCATGAGACAAATGTCCCCTTCCAAAGGTGCTTCCCATACATCTGTCCATAACTGTACCTGCTGTGGTCTTCCGTCTCCAGAGCCTGTGTCACCCTCCTTTGCCACCCACAGCCTAGCCTGTGGCTCCTGACTGCATGCCTGCCTCAGGAAGCAGTGAGCCCAGCCTATATAGTCCCCTGGGAGTGGACTCAGTGTCTCCCTTTAAGCCCAGGCTGAGGGTGTCCCAAGAAAATCAGAGGTTCCCTTTGCACCTGCTCTGACATCCCACATCTGGCTCTTCAGGAAGCATCAATGTGAGCCAGGCCCTGCCTCACCAGGCAGAGGTTGCAACTTGTGCCAAACCCATGTGGGCACTCTGTGCCAGGCCGATGCTGGTCTGGTGCTATGTGCCCCCCACTTACCCCCAACAGTCCCTTGAAACCTCAATTTGGTACTCAGAAAGTTCCCAGGAGAAGGTGGCTTTCTTCTGTGTCTCCCAGAAGTGGCTTTCTGTGGCCAGGGCTCTAAAGGCGCCAAACCCTCCCAAATGTGGGAGGAAGGGAAAGTGGTGAACAACCATCTAGCCTTGCTAACCCTCTGCCCACAGGCTTGTTTCCCTGGAGGCCACCCACACAGTGAGGCACATCCCTTGACCTTTGTGATTTTATGTTCCTTGGCCCCCCGCCCGGCTCCCCTCACCAGCCCCATGTACTTGCCTAGAAGGAAACTGGCCTACTGGAAGGCAACACCCCCACAGTGTAGAGATTTAGCTGAGTTCATTAGCTTCCTCTTCAGCCACCAGAGATCTTGTCTGGTGGGTGTTTGTGCTACATGAGAATTTCAAAGCCAGGTAAAACTGAGGGACAAAAAAAAAATCAGTTCCAAGTGGATGGGTACCCTGAAGCTGCTACTGCCCTGCTCCTGAGTCAATAGGTATAGGCTAAGGGGTGCAGGCTAAGGGGAGGTCCAGGGCATGCCTCCATTAATTGACATTTGCCCTCCTTTCCTTGAGGACATGGTTTTGGGTTGGGTTTGAATTTCACCTTCACAGCATACCTTAGCTCTGGCATGGGGTTGCCAAGAGCCTTCTGTGGGGCTTCCCTCACCGCACCCAGGGGGACACCTGGCAGTCCTCTTTGGATGTGGTTCCAAGTGATGAAGAAGCCAGAGGAGGTGGATCAGGGACAGGCAGACAGGGGTGAGAAACCTGGCAGGCTCCACCCCAGTACCCTGTCTCTCACCTTTACACACACCCCACCACCACCTTGATCTAAATTGAGAATAGGGCCACAGTCTCCTGGTGCCTGTGCCTGCAGCAGACACTGGATAGATAGGAGAGCTGGGCCTTAGTTGTAAACACACATACACACACTCTGGAGCCTCACAGGAGAGCATAACACGCCCCCCCACTCCCACCTTGGGCTCTCAAGGCCCGGGAGTGAGGAAGGGACACCTGTAGCTGGAGGGGAGCTCTCTGCCAGGGGACATGAAGGGCTGGGCAGAGTCTGAGATTTCCATGCACCCATGTCCTGACCTTGGCTTAAATCTAGAAAGCCCACAGTGTACATGTTATTAGCCAGCAGGGACCATAGCCGAGTTTCCAGGCAGGGACCATAGCTGAGTTTCCGCTGTGCTTGGCTAGTGTACATGTATATTCTTTCTAGTGGGGTTGTATCATCGCATTCTACAATTAGGGGAAATCAAAGGAAGGGCTCAGGTTTAAAAGGGTGTCCCTAGAGAACAGCACCCCCAAGCCCAGGACTGGCCATTTAGAGGACGCATCTCACATCACAACAGAAGCCACTAGTTTTTAAACCCACATGGCTGAAACATAATCATGTCAACCAAGAGCGTGAACTTAGAGCATCATTTCAAAGGGCCCCACAGCAGCTACACTAAGACCAGTTCGCCAAGCAGCCTGAATGCAGAAGTCAGGTGAAGCGTCCATGTCCACATGTTAACCCAGATGTTTTCCACTGTTTTCAAGTCATGTCAGAACTCAGCGGCATTTAGGATCTCCCAGTTACCAGGTGTTTCTACAAGCCTGCTAGCGGACATTTTGGATGAAAGAATAATAGATGTAAAAAATAGGCATATTATATATAGTTATATATATTTAAAGATATATCTATCTATACAAATATATATATATAAATACTGTACTCAAGTCTGTATAAATATGACCTAAACAGCCCAGGTAGTGTGAGACCTGCATTGCATGAATGTAAATCCCCTGACCTCTGCCTTCTTAGCAATGCGTGTGTATGGGAGGTGACCGTGCCGCTGGTGTTCTGTCTTGGTGGGCAGATGCACACGTCAAGACTCAGCAGCTCCTTCCTTGCAAGGAAGGAAGCATTGAGATTTTTTTATTGTCAATAAAAATATACTTATAAAGGTGGCTGTCACGATTGTCTGTAGCGGGTGCTTGGCCCCGAACATGCATGAGAAAGAGCAAGCATGCTGTTGGGAATCCAGGGAGGGCTGCGCCCCTTGAAGGTACTGTCTATTGATTTTTCCTAAAGTCATGGGAATGTGTTTTTGTTTATTTTATTTTTGAAGATTTGGGGTTTTTATTTATTTGTTTATTTATTTATTTATTTATTGTATGTGTGTGTGTGTGTGTGTGTGTGTGTGTGTGTGTGTGTGTGTATGTGTGTGTGTGTGTTTTGTCTGCATGTGTGTATGTGTACCATGTGTGTGCCTGGTGCCTTTGGAGGCCAGAAGTGGGTGTCAGATGTCCCTGGAACTGGGGTTATGAATGGTTGTGGGCCACCCAATGTGGGTGCCGAGACCAAACACGTCCTCTGCAAGAACAACAGGTGCTCTTAATGAAGCGCCATCTCTCCAGCCCCAGGGCTGGTATTTCTAAGGCCAGTCCTGCCTCTCATCCTCTCACCCACCACCTCCATCTGAATTGATACCAGAGCCACGAGCCTTTCCAGTCTGCCTGAGTGGAACCAGTTCAGACCCAGGACTTCTAAGACCCACATCTGGAAAGCTCCAGTAGAGTGGTCTGACCATGCTGTGGGCATCCAGGACGGAGGAGCTCCTGTGCATGCTGGAGGAGGAGTGGGGTTGAGCCTGTAGCCCGTGTCCTCGAACATCCACCCCTGCCTGGACATCAATACCTAATTCCCTGGCCTGACGTGTGCTCCAGCAAAGGGACCTGAGGAAGAGCAGGTCCACCTCAGATGGTCCCGAGCCTGGAGGAAGCAGGGCAGGAGGCACTGAGGGCTGTGCACAAATCCAGACCCCACCAGGAAAATTTCACCAAGCTTCCATCTTTCTGTGGATGAGGGGGAGTCCTTGCAGATGTGCCAGGATGTTAGGAGAGAGAATGCCATTATCCTCATCTTCAGGTAAAAAGATGAATCTGAGAAGGGACTCTGATGGCCCCTCACAGACACTAGCCAACAAAGATGAGGCTGGGCTTGGAGCCTAAACATTCAGCACTAGCCTCTGCTAATGACTGAAGGGACCCCCAACATAGACCGTCTTCCCCATCATTGAGGCACAACTGCTTCTTCCGACTCCATCAGGTTCCCAATCTTTCAGTGACTTCAGTAAGGGGGGGGGACAAAAGAGCCCTCCATGTCCTGAACTCGGGTTGGGTGGCTCCCAGATGGCCCCTAGTCTAGGAGGTTGTCCACTCAAGACAGGGCTTTGAACAAGGATCTGCATCCCAGGCACCAGGGAAATGAGAGGAGTTGTAGAGATCCCCACTGAGCCAGAGATGTTTTTCTCAGGACATACCTTCTTGATATGTTTTCCCAGCATCACTGGGGCCTGATGAGCTGCCAGCGATGGAAACCTCTGTTCCCAAGCAGGCCCACAGTGGAAGGGCCATCGTTACAGTTACTGTCCGTATCGTAGTCACCCAGGCCACCCAGGCTTTTGACTTGGCTCCTCTACCTTGGTAGAAACACCTCGAGCTTCACACACACTCCTGTGCACCCCAGATGGGGTTCCACAGCCACAATCCCGGGACCAGCAGAGGACAAGGCAGAGAGCAGCCAGCCTGTGTGTAAGGCTCTGTCCCTTTGTGCCCAGGAATAGGGCTCCAAGGCTAGACTGGGAGATGAAGAGGGGCAGGCCATCAGCAGGGAGCAGTGGCCACCAGACTCCCCTAGGTGTCTCGTCCCCACTCTAGCTCTCCTCTCTGGGGTCTTCATTGCTGATTTCAGTTCCAATGATCAACACCGTACACTGCTCTCACCAGACAGCAGCATGTCCTGTGAAGGGGGCTTAGCTGCCACCAGCAGATAACGATAGCAGTGGCACCCACAGGGTGCCTGGCCTGGCAGCTGGAGGAGATGCAGAAAACCAGCCTTGGGCCCATGGAAGCAGTGGTGGCAAGCCGCTTTTTCTTCCTCCTTCTTTCTCTAAAGTGTGCCACTTAAACATACTGAGAGGCACCTGGAAATCAGTCCTGCCCAGCTGCTGTATCCCAGCTGGTCCCCTTACTATAGGTCACCCCACCCGACTGGTGCCACATCCCAATCCAAACCTCAGCTCACAGGCCATCTGACAGTTCCCTTGATGGGTCACCAGCAATGCTGAGTCTATCCCAGTACAGTCATCCAGGCCCTATCCCTCTCTCCCCTATTGGGGTGGGGCACTTCCCAAGCCCTGTCCTCCCCTTACTACTGGGGTCCCCCCCAACAGGTGTCATCCAGCTCCTTCTCTCTTCCCTCTCTCTCCAAAGGAAGGGACTCTGCCACTGCCCAGGTGCCATGCTGAACACAAGTTCAGCTTTCCCCACCTGAGTCCCAGCTCCTGGAATGTACCTCAGCCTTTCAGGCTGCTCTTCAAGCCGCATCCATGTTCCCAGCTCCTCCCTTCCAGCCACCAACTCCAGGTCTCATCTCTCTTCAGGTCCCTTTCTCCACCCAACTGAAGTTCTTCCTTGATCTACCATCTGCTCCCCTGCCTTTCCTCTGCTCCATCCATTGGCTACTGTGGCTCCTTCCCTAGCCTTGGTCTTCAGTCTTGCTGCCCCGAGCCTTGCTGCTCCCCTCTCCGCCCGCCCCCACCACTCACTCCCACCCCTAGCTGGATTGACTGTGTGCCTCAGTTTGCTATCCTCACTCCTTGGCCAGTCCTGGTCATCTGGCTTGCCTCTCCCTGCTATCTAACCTGCTGGCCAGATCCCTCCTTGAGGCTGCCTCCTTCCTAAGCCTGGAGCACTCGTGCATCCTGCCCAGAGCCAGTCACATGCCCCTTTAGTCCCCATGTGTAGCTCTCATTTCCTGTCCTCCCCTGTGGGTATGACCTCTCACATTATCCCGCCATGTGACCCTGTAAGCCCCTCGATACTCTTGACCCACCCATACCCATGCTGTGTCCTGGGGATACAGAAGGGAACAGACCGGGCTCCATCGTTAAGGAGCAAGCTGATGGTGGCAATGGGTCCTTAATGTGCAAGCAGGTAGCCGGCGATGAGGGAATGGAGGCAAGGGACACCCAGGGTTGGCTTTCCAGCACTTCTATACCTCAACTTGAACCCTCCCTTTTAGCCTAGAGACACAGCTCTTTTATAGAGGGTAAACTAAGCTTCAGAAATGTTAAGGGGCTGCCAGGGCTCAGAAAAAACAGCAAGGGAGCAGAGATGTAGTTGAGACCCAACTCTGCATGGCCACGAGTTTCAATTCTTCCAACTTAGATGGGCTCACAGATTGCATAGGGTCCATCACACACACACACACACACACAAAACACACACACACAAAACACACACACACACAAAACACACACACACACACACACACACACACACACACACACACACTTCTTCAGACCTTAGGAAAGGGGCAAAGCTTTTAGCCATCCCAGCCTCTAGAAGCTGGAGCTAGCAAAGATCACTGCACAGGTGACCTCGGGCCAGGCTCTTCCCTCTCAGAGCCTCAATTTTTCTCACCTGAATGGGGCAGAATAAGCTCTGGCTGGCCCTTCCTCTTGTCACTTGTGGCTTTCTCTGACCATGGCTAGCTTCTCTCCATTCTATCACCTTAATCTAGCTTCAGTATGGCAATCCTGTCCACCTAAGACTAATTGCTGGTTTGTGTTCATGCTTCCTGCTCAAGTCATACAGGAACAGGGGCCTTCTCTGGGTTTGGGTCTTACTCATTACCAAATCTCCAGCCCTCCAAACATCCTAACATGCCTGAAGTTGGAAATATTTGTTAAATTAACCAGTACACAGTGATTTACAAATTTCACACAGTATACACGGGCATAAAGAAGAGAGCATTTTATTTTGTATAAACGCCCGCCTGCAGCACACAGTTGGGTGTAGTCAAACCTGAACTTATACTGGGGGATAGTTTGTCCCCCCATTTCGCTAGTGTCATTCAGACAGCTTAGTTTCCTGTGGCTAGACACTGTGGCGTCATTCCAAGAGCCACTCCCCTCTCAAAGGCACCAACCTGAGCCACTGAGCAGGTAAAGGTAGTCATGGATACACAGCAGCTGGCCTTAGGCTGGAGGGTTTTCCTCAGTGGTCTCCATTCTCTGCTGCAGAAGGGCCGGCTTGGCTGCTTCGTGGGCTGATCAGGCTATGTCTGGCTCTTCTAGCCCTTGGGGTCACTAGCTGACCCCCAATGTTCATACTATAAATGTCCTCCTGATGTGTCTTATTTTCTTAGCCCCCAGCCCTTTGGGGATTTTGGCCTCTGATCAGGCACTGGGCCAAAGAGCTGTAGACACTTCCAGGACTCCTAGGCACACGTCTGGCTTTGCAACTCCATAACCTCTTGAGGAAAGATACAGACATCTGCCCTGGCTTCCAGGCCCTCCCTACTTCCTCTTCCTTTGGCTGGCCATCCACCAGGGTCCAGAAGAGGTGGGCTCTCTGCTCTCTCAGCCTGTCCAACCAGAACTTTCCCCACATACTGGTCTCCTCCTGCCCACCATCCACAGAACAGACTGAGCCGTGCCGTTTCCTGGAGAGGAAAAAAAAACATATGCAGTTATTATTTTCAAAATATTATCCCCATTACAAACACTGTGCTGTGCTCACGCCATGTGACTCCAAATGCTGGCAGAGCGTGCCATGTGGAGGAGGATTCCCCAGTTGCTCATTCAGACTTGGAATCGTGGGGAGCCTTGAGTCAGCACATGGAGCTCGGCAGCGTGGGAACAGCACACTGAAGAACTGAGGAACGGGAGCCAAGTGCCCGTTGCAAGCTGTGATTTCTCTTCAGCAAAACAGCAGCTGTCACCAGCATTACAGACTGAAGAGTATGTGGTGACATACAGACCCGGGATGGGGCAGGTCCCAGAAGAGCTCATCCCTGTCTTACTAGCAGTCTTTCTCGGTGCTGAAGACGGACAGCATCTCTTCGTGTACTTTTTATAGGGTTGGGGCACTGTCACCTCCATTCTACAGCTAACGGAGCTGAAGCTTAGGCATCTCACCTATGGTCAGAAGCCAGGAGAACATACAGGTCCTGAACCCAAGCCAGCTGTAAGGCCCATGTCCGCACGATCCCCTCAGATCCCCATTGGAGCCCAGCTTATGCCCCACAGGCTGAAGACCCCCACCCTCTGCTATCTGCCAAGTACCCCCACCCCATCTGTCTCCAGCTCTGCAATTCCCCCTCCCCTGGAAAGTGTGACTGTCCTCACCTGGAAAGTGCGACCGTCCTGTCCTTCAGCTTGATGATCCATGATTCCTCTCTTTCCTAAGTGGCCACTTGAAGGGGTGGAAATCAAGGTGGCAGCCAGACAGCCCCAGGAGGTACCCTTCTCCACTGGCCCACAAGGACCTGTCTAGGCTGTGTAATTAAAAAGCCATTTGTTCCTGAAACAACCAAAGACTCAAGTCACATGTGCACCTTGCAGAGTGCAGCTTGTGCCCGGGGCTCACCTCGGCATACCCACCTGACCTCAGCTTCCCTATGGAAGAATCCAGCATGGTGTGGGGTCGTTGGCATCCCAGAGCTCACAGCAGAGGAGTGAAGCCCGCCAAGAATAGGAGGGCCAATGTGACACAGAGCACGGTCCCTAGCCCTGCTTTGGCCTTTGCCCTTTGTCCCTGCTGGCCAAGGGACTCGTGGGACCTATAAACTAGAATTCAGTCTAAGCCGAAGGTAGTAAACCCAGAGCCTGCAAGGCAAGCAGGCGAACAAGGGAAGGCTGCCAGGCCAGGGACTGGCTCAAAGACCACGGGATTTCTGTTCAGAGGCTGAGGTATTGGTTCTGACCCTGAGGTCAGACCAGTGGTGGGAACTACACCATGTGAGGCCAGATCAGTGGTGGGAGCTAGACCATGCTGGAGACCACATGATCTTCTACCACAGGTACTCCAATCAAAAGAAGGAATAAAATTGCAAGCTCCCCACACAAAAGGCACTATGACAAGGTCAGCCAGCAAGCTGTCCACTGGTGCCTTTGTGTCTAAATAGTTCTAAATTGTCTTGCAGGTCAGATGAGTAACAAAGGATCTTCCTAGTGTCTAGCTGCTAGTTTCTGTAACGCACACGACAGAGGCTGCAGGAGGCAGACACTTCCTGCTGCCTCGCTGAGGGACTCCTGCAAAGAGCCTCCTTTTCTTGTCTCTTATGTAAGGCTCATAGTTAAGGGATTAGGGGTGCCTATTTCCCATCGTCGTGACGGTCAGATGACATCATTACATCAAAAGCATGTGACATGTTAGTAAGCCCTTGCCACTGCTATCTGTGGCTGTAATTAGTTCGGGGCAGGTCTTTTTAGAACTGAGTGAATCCCATTCAGTAGATTCCAAACTGAAGAGCTCATCACTGCAGTCTTCAGTGTGCACAAGTTTATTCTTTTCTTATTATTAATTTTGTGGCACGAGGGATTGAGCCCAGGACCTTGCATACACTAGGCAGACATTCTACGATCAACCTACACCCCAAGTCCTTTTTAATTTTTATTTAGAGACAGCATTTAATTTACCCAGGCTGGCCTTGAACTTGTGATTCTCCCGCCTCAACTTCTCCTGTAGACAAATTCATTCATATATATATATATATATATATATATATATATATATATATATATATGAATTACTGTAATATATATTACAGTAATTAGGGAAACTAAATGAGATTCAAGTTGTGATCTATAATTTTTTCCACAGAAATTAATTCCCAAAGATAGAGGCAAAACACCTTTGTTGTCAGATGAGGTGGCTCTCTCTCTCTCTCTCTCTCTCTCTCTCTCTCTCTCTCTCTCTCTCTCCCTTTTGAGTACAAAACAGAGGACAATCAATGAACAGAAATACCTCAGGAAAGTCCCCAGACTTCACTAGCCCATACTCTGACACAGCTCAGCCAAGGAGAAAACAAGTGATTTCTAATGAAATGCTGACTTGGGAGCATAAAGCTTTCAGTGTAAGCCACTGCCAGCTCATGGCCCAGAGCGGGCACTTAACTCAGGGGCCCCGAGTAGCCCAACTGCAAAAATGGGAAGACTCTCACTACCTGTCTCAGGCAGGAGAGTCAGGCCAATGTCTAGAAGGGACTTGGGACCTTGTAGACACTCAATAGACAGTGGCTGGTATGACTTCCCTTGAAGGTCCTTCCTATAGGCCCACTGCTTACTCCTCAGCTGTGGGAGCAGCTGGCCAACTTCTCTTTTAACAGCCCAGACATCATGGTTCATGGGTCACCCTTCATAACACCCTGGGTTTATACTGTGCAATGAGTTCTACCCATTCCATTCTGCACAAGAGTCATTATTGTCAAAACAGTTCATTTGTCCAATATGCATATTTGCAAGTCAATCCTAGTAGAGAAGTGCAGTAAGCGTCTGCACTGTCCAGTGAGTGCAGAGGCCCTCCAATCCCAGCTCATCACAGTCCTGCTGGGCAACCCATCTTCTCTGACCCGATCCCGTCTGCTTTGCTCTGTCGTCACTTGACAGTGGAGATAAAGCTGTCGTGACCACTTGGCCTGAGAGGAGGTTCTTAGGGAAAGAGATGGCTGGAGACGTCTCAGTGTATGGTGGAACGACGGGCTTGCAAAAGTGACAAACAGTGGAGTCTGGGAACTGTTGACTAATGACCACATTTTGGCTCCCATGGTCTTGCGGATCTTGACTCAGATGCACTGGCTTGAGGGAAAACCTGCAGCTGTGAGCCGTCCTCTTCCATGTCTTTGGTGGGTAGCAGCAGTCCTCCAGGGGTTCGTGGATTCCCGTGATCTCCCAGCAGCATCACCGTCCCTGCCCGCTGGGACTTTCCATCACCCCAGGATTGGTGAAAAGACCCATTTTACAGAAAGGGAAAACAAAGGTCCAGACACAATAATTTGTCCAAGCCAACTAGTAAAAGGCATGCCCACTGTGACACAGCATTGAGAACAGAATCTTTGTATAGGAAGAGTTGGGCCTGTGACACTCTCAGGCATCTCAGAATGACCTGACGACACCAAAACCAGTAAACTTCTCCAACGGAAGGAAAACCAAGGGCCTCCTTGACCTTCTCCAAGCCACTAGTGCTGGCCACACCGGGGTCAGGTGGCATCCTGCCCTTTCTTTCACAGCTGCTATCTGGCACTGGTGTGGGATATATGTAGCTTACGTTAACATAGGAGATGGTTGGCTGGGAGCATAGTCCTTGGGCTTGGGGACCAAGCTTGTCTCTGTCCCTTACAAGCAATATGACCTTAGATGAGTATCTTTACCTCTCTAAGCTTTAGCAAGAATAAAAATAATAATTTCCTGAGTGCTCCAAGCTTCATTAAAATTTGTATCCTTTTATCATTTTTTTTTTTTTGCATTAAGAACCCTATGAGGTAGAATGTGTCATTGTCCCCATTTAACAGGTGAGGAAACACTAATAATGCAATCACAAGCCTCCTGAGGTAGTGGGGTTCCAGCTCAGTGCTCTTTGGTGGCCTTTGCGAGGGACAAGGGTCAGCACACATTCTGAAGGGCCATGTGGTGTCTGCATTAAGAAGCTTTCTGGCCTACTGTACTTGTGGCAACTTAGCTCTGCAAATGCAACACAAGATTAGCCACAGTCCACATGTGAGTGGTAGCTATGGTTTGTCCAACCACATCTGAACAGGCCACGGATAGCCTCTGGATAGCCTGTGGACAGCATCTGGCCTGCGGACAGCATCTGGCCTGTAGATGGCATCTAGACTGTGACTTTAGTTTGTTTGTCCTTGACCTCTGTGGGGCAATCCTGTTAAAATGTCCCCGGTTCTTCCTGTCTCCTGAGCACCTGAGCTCAGTTGCCGGAGGGCTGACATAAGGTAATGGGGAGTGGAGAATTAGGGGTGGGGGGGAATACCGGCATCTGTGGATACAGTGTAAGTTGGGTCCTTTATGGATCTCTGTCAACCAGGGAAGTGGTAGTATACTGACCACAGGGACAGGGTCAGTGTCAAGCTGGCAATAAAAACGATCACAATCCTCAAGTGCAAGGAGATAGGTGTGTGGGCGCATACCTGTAGGTGGTAACAGATTAAGACCACAGGGTCCAGACACTGAGTGCAAGGGTTCATTTCCAGCCCTCACTGAGGATACAAACAAAAGGGAAGTAAAGGCAGAAGCTTGTTCAAGGAATTGGAGCAAAGACAAGTTGGAGAAGAAGCGGGCATTGTCTAAGGGTAGGATGTGGCCACTAAGAGCTAGGTTGCCTGGGGCCTACAGGTGAGCTTGGATGGGGTAGTCAGCAAAACAACTCCCCAAGAGAGCAGTTAGAACTGCCTCCTCCAGCTGGTAACCCATCCTAGGAATCTTTGAACAGAAGCAGGATGTCATAATTCAGCCCCGGCTGAGCCCACTAGATAGCAAAAAAAGGAAAAAAATGCATTCAATTAGGCAGATGTTATTAAACACGAACTATGTGCCAAACTCTGGGGATGGGGATGGTACATGCCCCCAAGCCTGTCACCATTTACAAGTAAAATATATATGTGCACGACTTACTGTAACATAGAATAGTCACAGAAACACAGCCACTCGTGACCAGGGGCAGAGGAGGATTTTGACTGCCCAAAAAGGCCTTTTGCAAGACCTGTCAGATGGTACAAAAGCATCACTTTGGTGCTCTTGTCACAGGGCCCAGTAGGTTCCCTGCAGGTTCTCAGAAGCACCAGGCTCTGTGATCCTCCCTGGAGCACTCACACCCCCCAAGGACTCATTTCCCCCTGAGAAGCACATTGAACTTCCCAGAAGAAAAGAGGAGACTCTTGCTAAGCACCTCATTTTAAAAAGGGGTATTATCTTGTGCTTTCAAAGTCCTCCTCAAGAGAGTGGAGCAGATAAGAAGGAAAGCCCTTGTCTCTGAATAATTGCAGCCTTAGAGGGGGATCTATAAAAGTCCTGAAGAGATGGTTGCCAGGAACTAAACGCTAGTGCTGGAAAGTGACTTTAAAAAGCCCCAGGCTCACAAAGATAATAAAAATGCATTTAATAGTCTGTCAGCATACAGCTTAAACGTATACTGTGTCTTCTCTCAGTCAGTGCATTACAGGTTGGAGAAGACAAGTTGATCTGGGAAAGTAGTCAACTGCTACAGTGTGAGTGTACCCAAACCTTGGTGCTCTTACACGTTTTATGAAATGTAACTCCAGGAGGCGGTGCTCTGGACCAGTGCAGAGACTTCTCTGGTCCACTGTGCAGTCTACAGTTTTGAATGGAGTCCTATCCAAGTATTAACAAAGGCATAAAATCCATCACTCACAAATCTGAAAAAGTTATCATAAAGCTTATAGGAAAGCACATCCAGGAACTAATGAGTTGAAAAATTAGTTTTAAAAACAATAAGACTTTTCTGGGCATAGTGGCACATGCCTGTAATCCCAGCACTCAGAGGGCAGAGGCAAGTGGATCTCTGTGAGTTCGAGGCCAGCCTGGTCTACAGAGCGAGATCCAGAACAGCCAGGGCTACACAGAGAAACCCTGTCTCAAAAAAAAAGATAATAATAATAATAATAATAATAATAATAATAATAATAATGACTTACCAGACAGTTTTGGAAAGTGTATTAAAATAAAAAAAAACAATTGGCACAGTTTAACCATCTAATTTCTAAGTGCACTTTGTAATGTTCCTTACAAGCTGCCTCTTTTCCAAAGATAATGACAAAAGCTTCAGTCAGGCGTCACTGGACTCTGGTGACTTTTGTTTGTTTTTGTTTTGTTTTATTGCATTGTCAAGAGTAGAGTTTTAAGAAAAAACACTACAAAGTTCTCAAAAACCCTATTTATTCTCTATCATCAAAAATAGCAACAGGGGGACTTTATACAACTTTTCTGTGAGTACCCACCAGTCTGTTTTTTTTTTATTTTTTTCTTAAAAAAAATAGAAGTTAGATAAAGAAAAATGATTTGGTTTTTTTTTTAAAAAATAATGTAAGGAAACACTTAATCAGATAGCCCAAGGAGTCATCAGAAATATGTGTAGCAAGAAAGCTTCGTTTGTGGCCCTCTCCGGCCTTTGCACGTCTTTATACTAAACTAGAAAGAGAATGTACAGTACCAATGTTCCCCAACCTGCGTGGATCAAATGGTTTGTTTTTTATACCCATTATTGCTAAGCCAGAGTGTTGACACTGGAGCCGAGGAGTCCACTCATAGAGGATAAAATTGAGAAGCGGCTTCCGAGGACTGGATCTCCACCTGGGCCATTTTGAACTGGGTGCACTGCAGCCATTTGCGGAGGGCAGCCAGGCTAGCACTGCTCTGGCCCGAGCCGGGCAGCGTCCTTAGGCTGTGGTGGTTCACGTTGTTCTGAATGGCCTGGAGACGGAGCTGGAGGCCGGCGGATAAGTGCTGTTAAGAAAAGGGTAGACAATTCAGTTCTTCGCACTAAGTGCACATGTCAGGTAGGGATGGGCATGGCAGTCAGTCTACAGGTCTGGCCTGAAGCAAGCATGCCTTCAAATCTGGCAGAGCTGGAGGTGCGGGTGGGG